>NC_041392.1:577537609-577549707 GCF_002162155.2 Triticum dicoccoides
TTCCCCCTCCTTCTTGGACTAGGAAAGGGAGGGGCAAACCTACTTGGAGTAAGTTTCCCCCTCCTAGGGCACGCCACCCCCTTGGCCGGCCCTCTCCTCCTCCCCCCTTTATATACGGAGGAGGGTGGCACCCCATAGACACAACAATTGATCTCTTGATCTCTTAGCCGTGTGCGGTGCCCCCCTCCACCATAATCCACCTCGATCATATCATAGCGGTGCTTAGGCGAAGCCCTGCGTCGGTAGAACATCATCATCGTCACCACGCCGTCGTGCTGACGAAACTCTCCCTCAACACTCAGCTGGATCGGAGTTCGAGGGACGTCATCGAGTTGAACGTGTGCAGAACTCGGAGGTGTCGTGCGTTTGGTACTTGATCGGTCGGATCGTGAAGACGTACGACTACATCAACCATGTTGTGCTAACGCTTCCGCTTTCGATATACGAGGGTACGTGGACACACTCTCCCCTCTCGTTGCTATGCATCACCATGTTCTTGCGTGTGCGTAGGAATTTTTTTGAAATTACTACGTTCCCCAACAGTGTGAGCTTCACCTCGTTGATGCCTTCAAGAACGAAACGACGCCAAGGGTGTCGCCATCACCGGCTCCAGCCACTGGCCGGAGACAGGGTCTTCACTCGGATCTGCCGCACTAGATTCCAACTGACATCTTGTGCATCGGCCAAGCTACCTTCAAAGCTCCAGATCTGCCCCCTCCCCCAGATCCAGCGACTACCCACAAAAACACTACCACTTCGGGATCCCTGACGCTCCGACCACTGCCAAAACGCCACCACTGGAGCATGGGGCGGGCTGCCACCCCACCTCGCCAAACTGAGAGAGCCGGTGGGAAAGATCCCGGCCCCACTCGTCATCGTCGTTGATCCGAACCAACCGGAGTCAAAGCCACCAGATCGTCGGTGCAACTCTGCCTTGGACATGGGCACCACCACATCGTGTTGCCGAGGGCCGCCTGAGATTCATCCGCTGCCGCCGACCGGGGCCGGTGCCACGGGTTCCAGGCTAGACGTCGTTGCCGCCACCAGCCATGCTCTACCACACCCCCGTACCTCCGGCCGAACCCCACCAATAGCACACCAAGCGTCCCCAAGGAAAAAGGGTTTGGTTCAAGAAGAGGCAAAGGGAGATGCTCAAACTAGATGGGTGAATTATAGCTGAGGGCATGATGATTTCATATGCCAGCTGCATGAACCATGACCGAGATGCATGAACTATGGCCTTTATTTTTGTGGGCTGGCAGGTATGCCGGCTGCTGGCAAGTGTGTCGGCATGAATTATGTTGGTTTTTTTGTAGACCGGCATGTATACCGGCCGCTGGCACATATGCTAGCATAAACTATGGCCGCTAGCCTGAATTAGTGACGAAAATATATGTTTGTTGCAAAACATTTGGCTGGGTTGACGAAATGGGTCGGTTGGTTAGGCACACTGGACAGACTGGGTGGACGTGGGCGAATGACGCGCCTTCAGCCGACCCAAACAGACAAAAAAACTAATCAAATCTGTGTTTGTTTGGGTCGAGGCATTGAAGTTGGTCTTAGACCCTGTTTGGTTCGGCTGTGGATTTCTAAAAGCAGCTGTGAAAAATCTGCTGTAGAAAAACAGCTGTGGAAAATCTGATGTGAAAAAGATGTAGATCATTCGGCGATACAGCTTTTTCAGATTTTGATCCGCAGCGAAATCAGATTTTGGAAAGCACGTCTTGGGTTGCTTCCGCTTTTGGTTCAGATTTTGGCAGCGGATTTCTGAAATCTGATTCTGCTGGGTTTGCTCTTTAGTTCAAATTCTGCTGCGCGGCAGCGGAATCCGTTGATAAAAGTTGAACTAAACAGGGCCTTAGAGATGCACATCTCTAAAATATCTGCTAGAGATGCTCCTCGGATAGAATAAACGAAGTCACGTGCGCGCGTACGTGCTAGCAGTATCAGTCGGCGTCGTGTATGCGGGTCATGGACTCATGGCTGTGTCCAAGTGCACGTCTCCGCGAGAGTTCATAATGGCTAAATCACGTCACTATGGAAGAGTTATCAGGTACATCAACGTGCGCGAAGACAAGATGGCAATGATGGCTTTACGCGAGTCTCAACGAGAAGGTCAAGCCCGGCGTGTCACGGGACAACGACCAGTTTCGTTCGTTGATTTTCCACGTAAGACCGATACACTAAGCAAGTTGCATCATGCCGTTCCCACGCCACGAGCAGCCGCGAAAATGGGAAAGGAAAGATGACTTGCAGCCACAGTAGCTTCTAGAACGTCTCAGTCTCCTTCCCTGTTTCCTCTATGAGAAAAGAGAAGTTGGCACCCACTAGAAAAGCAAGAGATCTCAAAAAGCAACGTCGGCTGACCCAGAGGGATTCCTCTCCCACACACACGGCCAAAGTGTGTTCCGCATTCCGGTTTTCAACTGCGTGCGCCGGGGAAAGCACGGACACGCGCCCGCCCGCCCTTTTCGTCCGGAAGCTTCCCGCCTTTCTTCCTCCGCCCCGGCGCCGGTGGGCCACTACTAGAGCACAGGATCCATTGCACCCTCACTTGACCGCCGCCGTGGAATGGAATTGAAACCCCCGCTGCCGCTGCCTCCACCAACCCGGTCGCCGCCCAGCCAGCCCGCCCGCTATATATCTTCTTGCCCCGCAACCACCTTTCAGCGAACCAAGAAGCTGGCATACAGCCTGGTATTGGATTCGTGATCCGTCAGGCGTCAACGATCACGAACGTCGAACGGACCGCATTGTCCTGCACGAACCTTGATCCGTAGACACTTCTTTCTGGGAGGAGGAGGGAGCTCGCCGGCCGGCCATGGACACGGGGGAGGCGGCGTTCGGGGTGGCGAGCCTGCGGCTGGGCTCCTCGTACCGGGAGCGCGGCGGCGGCGACGTCTTCTCCCGGGCGTCGTCGTCGAGGGCGGGCGACGATGACGACGAGGAGGCGCTCATGTGGGCGTCGCTAGAGCGGCTGCCCACGCACGCCCGCGTCCGCAAGGGCATCGTCGTCGGGGACGACGGTGGTGGCGGTGGTGGCGGGTTCGTCGACGTCGCCGGCCTCGGGTTCCAGGAGCGGACGCGCTTGCTCGACCGGCTTGTCCGCGTCGCCGAGGAGGACCACGAGCGCTTCTTGCTCAGGCTCAAGCAGAGAATCGACAGGTGGCTCTCACTCACCTGCTTGCTCTGCTCTTCTCTGCTCTGCTTTGCATATCTCTTTCTACTGTCCTCACCTATATTTGCTAAAAAAAATCTATATTCCCCAACACATTTGAACATTTGCACCGTTCAAAGATTTTCTCTTGTCAATCCAAGGCCCCAATCCCGTTATAGTTGGAAATTAAGCACAACAAGGGATGCTGAATTTCTCCCCTATTTATTTGTTTCAGAGTTGGGATCGACTTTCCGACGATCGAAGTGCGATACGATCACCTCAACATCGAGGCGCTCGCACATGTGGAGAACAGAGGCTTGCCCACCTTCATCAACACCACTCTGAATTCTCTAGAGGTACTGCCAAGAGTGCTGAAACTACTATATATTCTCATGAATTCTACGGAATGTTCTTCAAGCCTGACCATGTTCTGTTTGTGCCTGCCTTCTCCTTCAGACATTAGCCAATTTTCTTCGTATAATTCCCAACAAGAAGATACCCATCAACATCCTGCATGATGTCAATGGAATTATCAAGCCAAAGAGGTACTGTTTATGTTGTTGTAGGCTTTACTTTGCTGTCAAACATTCTTCAGCACTCGTTGATTTTCTGTATTTATGCCGTCTTCTATGAACATATTTCAATTGCACTTGCTGGTCTGATGTCCGGTGTTCATGTAAAATTCAGGATGACGTTACTATTAGGGCCACCAGGATCAGGGAAGACTACACTGCTTCTCGCTTTGGCAGGGAAACTAGGCTCTGATCTAAAGGTTAATCAACTTGACTGATTACAGCGATCTTTCTTTTTTCTGAAGTTCAAGGAAATTTACTTTTGTGTGATACGATATAAACCAAGCAGGTTTCAGGAAAAGTAACATACAATGGGCATGGAATGAATGAGTTTGTGGCTCAGAGATCAGCAGCTTACATATCCCAACATGACCTCCACATCGCCGAGATGACGGTACGGGAAACCTTAGCCTTCTCAGCCAGATGCCAAGGGGTTGGAAGTAGATACGGTGAGCTCAAAATTAATCACACTATGGGAGATAATTAATCCTCTCACTTCATAATTGTGTGCTAATTTCTGATGAACTTGTCCTAGACATGCTTACTGAGCTATCAAGGAGGGAGAAAGCTGCAAATATCAAACCAGACCCAGATCTCGATGTCTACATGAAGGCAATATCAGTGGGCGGCCAGGATACAAATATCATCACCGATTACATCCTCAAGGTACTGGATCCAACAACAAAACCTTGTTCTTCAATGTGCAAACTTCTGACTGACTGTTATGTTGAACCCTGCAGATTTTAGGGCTTGACATTTGCGCTGACACCATGGTCGGAGATGATATGCTGAGAGGAATCTCAGGGGGGCAACGCAAACGTGTCACAACTGGTAAGTCTGGTACAAAATTAGGAGCCACAACATATAATTCGCATGATTATTCTGTTGTACACCATACGATCTCCATGAACATCTCATCTGGTTGTCATAGCAGAATCTGAGATCTGAGCATTTGCTGAACCTTGGTTGCTTGAATTTTTCTGAAGGTGAGATGATGGTCGGAGCGGAAAGAGCACTGTTCATGGATGAAATCTCCACTGGCCTGGATAGCTCTACCACATACCAGATAGTGAAATCACTTGGACTAATCACCAACATCCTCAGTGGCACAACTGTCATTTCCTTGTTGCAACCTGCACCAGAAACATATAATTTGTTTGATGACATAATCCTCTTGTCGGATGGTCACATTGTGTATCAAGGACCACGTGAACATGTGCTTGAATTCTTCGAATCGATGGGCTTCAAATGTCCTGACCGGAAAGGCGTCGCTGACTTTTTGCAAGAAGTAAGTCAGCTTAAATGCTTAAAAGTA
This sequence comes from Triticum dicoccoides, assembly GCF_002162155.2. Classification (NCBI taxonomy): domain Eukaryota; kingdom Viridiplantae; phylum Streptophyta; class Magnoliopsida; order Poales; family Poaceae; genus Triticum; species Triticum dicoccoides. The sequence goes on from NC_041392.1 coordinate 577,542,654, forward strand.
TATCAATATCAAAATATATTTTCGTACTACGTATATTTAATGTTGTAGATCTTACCATATTTTCCTATAAACTCGGTCAAACTTAAATAGGTTTGACTTAGGACAAATCTAGAACTTGAGCTAATTTGGAATGGATGGAGTCATAAGTATATGTTTTGAATTGATGTTTAGTTACTAACATCAGCCCTTTGTAAAACTTATAGGTGACATCAAGGAAAGATCAGCAACAATACTGGGCAAGGAGTAACCGAAGATACCAATACGTCCCAGTCAAGGAGTTTGCTCGTGCATTCCAGGCATTTCATGTTGGCCAGAGTTTATCTGTGGAGCTCTCTCGCCCTTTCGACAGGAGCCAGTGTCACCCTGCTTCACTAACGACCTCAACGTACGGTGCCAGCAAGACAGAGCTGCTGCGTGCGTGCATCGAGAGGGAGTGGCTGCTCATGAAAAGGAATATGTTTGTCTACCGCTTCCGGGCTTTTCAGGTAAAGCTAATTTTCTTTAGCCTCCCATTTCAGTTCAGGCATATGTTCATACATTTAAGAGATTGATTGATGAACTAATGGAAATACCTGATATCCATCTGCAGCTTCTGGTGATGACAGTAATCGTGATGACACTGTTCCTGCGCACAAACATGCACCATCGTACAGTTAACGACGGCATTGTCTACCTGGGTGCTCTGTTCTTCGCTATAGTTGCCCACATGTTCAACGGTTTCTCTGAGCTAGCTTTGGCCACCATAAAGTTGCCGGTCTTCTTCAAGCAAAGAGATTACCTCTTCTTCCCTGCATGGGCTTACGCCATACCAACCTGGATCCTCAAGATACCGATATCTTGCGTCGAGGTCGCCATCACAGTATTCTTGGGTTACTACGTCATTGGGTTCGATCCAGATGTTGGAAGGTACGCTTCAAATATCAATCATTTTGCTGTGGCAGACTACCAAGAAGAACATGACAAGACAATTCATGATCCTACAAGTAGCACGTACCATTATTAATCATCTGGTTGTTTTCTTGCATGCAGACTGTTCAAGCAGTACTTGCTGCTGTTGTTTGTCAACCAGATGGCTGCAGGATTGTTCAGGTTTATCGCAGCATTGGGCAGGACCATGGTTGTTGCAAATACACTGGCATCCTTTGCACTTCTTGTGCTGCTCGTGCTCAGTGGATTCGTCCTGTCGCATCGTAATGCTCCTCTTCTGGAACAAAATAAATAAATTATTTACTAGGTCATTGAAATGTAAATTTCAGAGACAGGATTTTCATATTTGCTTGTTTATGGCAGATGATGTGAAGAAATGGTGGATCTGGGGCTACTGGATGTCACCTCTTCAGTACGCCATGAGTGCTATTGCTGTAAACGAGTTCCTTGGGGATAAATGGCAACGGGTATGTCATGTTGTTTCCAATTCCACCGTGACAACAAAAATATTGGTCGCTGACATAACATAATACTATCGACAGTTCTGATCGTCAAAACCATTTTGCAGGTTCTCCAGGGGTCCAACAGAACTCTAGGAATAGATGTGCTCAAGTCCAGGGGCTTTTTCACTGAGGCAAAATGGTACTGGATTGGCGTTGGGGCACTCCTGGGATACGTCATTGTGTTCAACATCCTCTTCACCCTCGCTCTAAGCTACCTTAAACGTAATCCAAAGCTTCTAGAATGGAATTTTGCAATGCGTATTTTGTTAAAGCACTTGATCTGAGACTATTTCTTCTAAATCATGCAGCGTTGGGGAAATCTCAGCAAATTCTTTCAGAGGATGCACTAAAGGAGAAGCATGCCAGTATCACTGGCGAAACTCCTGATGGCTCTATCTCTGCGGTCTCAGGTAAGGCTACTTGCAGTAGCAATTGGGACATGAATGAACATGGTAACATGTCATTTAAAAAAAAAGAAAAGGAGATAAACCCCGGCCTCTGCATCATTGCGATGCACACAGCCATGGCAAAATGTCATCTAAGGGGTCAAACTTCTCTTATGTAGGGAACATCAACAACTCAAGGAGAAATTCTGCCGCCCCAGAAGACAGTGGTAGGAGGGGAATGGTCCTGCCATTTGCACCGCTTGCTGTTGCCTTCAACAACATGAGATATTCTGTTGACATGCCTGCGGTAATGCCCTTCAACAATTTCCCAACTCCCTTCAATGGTTCTAATGGCATCCTATCATTAGACCTTAATCTGCGCACTGAAACTCAACCATATCAATTATTATTTGATTGAGTTCTAAAGCTTTCAGTTTCCAACTAATTAACTTGCTGACACAAAAATCCTGTTGCATAACAGGAAATGAAAGCACAAGGTGTTGATGAAGATAGGCTGCTTCTGCTGAAGGGAGTCAGTGGCAGTTTCAAGCCGGGAGTCCTGACAGCGCTGATGGGGGTCAGCGGCGCCGGCAAGACCACGCTGATGGATGTGTTGGCGGGCAGGAAGACTGGAGGCTACATTGAAGGTGACATCTCAATCTCCGGCTACCCGAAGAAGCAGGAGACCTTTGCTCGTATCTCGGGTTACTGTGAGCAGAATGACATCCACTCACCAAATGTGACCGTGTATGAGTCCCTGGTCTACTCCGCATGGCTCAGATTGCCTTCCGATGTCGAGTCGGAAACAAGAAAGGTATGTATATATGCGTCCTTGACTCCTTGTTCTGGGAACTCAAGCCAGGGATACATACACTTGTTCTGATCTGAACAACTCCATTTCATCATTTTTAACAGATGTTCATAGAGCAAGTGATGGAGCTGGTAGAACTGAATTCACTGAGGGATGCGCTTGTTGGACTACCTGGAGTGAACGGCCTATCAACGGAGCAGAGGAAGAGGCTGACGATCGCGGTCGAGCTTGTCGCTAACCCCTCTATAATATTCATGGATGAGCCTACCTCTGGCCTTGATGCCAGGGCCGCGGCTATTGTCATGAGGACGGTGAGGAACACCGTCGACACGGGCAGGACAGTTGTTTGCACCATCCACCAGCCTAGCATCGACATTTTCGAAGCCTTCGATGAGGTAATTATGATTATATTAGAAATTTCCTTTTTCATGCATGTTTCCAAAATTAACATTTTTCTGTCTCGCAGCTGTTCCTGATGAAGAGAGGAGGGGAGGAGATATATGTGGGTCCTCTAGGGCACCAGTCGTGCGACCTCATCCAATACTTTGAGGTAACTTTGCCTTCTCCTCCTTTTCAAGTTCTTTTTAGGTGTTGCATTGCATGACTTTGAGTGATAGTAACGATTTGCTGGCATCAATTTTATCAGGGAATCGAACGGGTCAGCAAGATCAAACCAGGGTACAATCCGGCAACTTGGATGCTGGAAGTGACCTCACAGGCACAAGAAGACATACTAGGTGTCAGTTTCGCAGAAGTCTACAAGAACTCAGACCTGTACCAGTAAGTCATTAATTTTGCTCAAGGATTGACTAATGGAAGGCCTGCCTGATATGATCGACGGACATTGACAAACAATATGTGGTATTTATATTTTGCAGGAGAAACCAGAGCATGATCAGGGACATCAGCAGGGCCCCTGCTGGCTCCAAGGATCTCTACTTCCCGACGCAGTACTCGCAGAGCTCCATCACCCAATGCATGGCGTGTCTGTGGAAGCAGCACCTGTCCTACTGGAGGAACCCTCAGTACACCGTGGTCCGCTTCTTCTTCTCCCTCGTCGTCGCGCTCATGTTCGGCACCATATTCTGGCAGCTTGGGGGCAAGAGGTCGAGGACGCAGGACCTGTTCAACGCGATGGGGTCCATGTACGCGGCGGTGCTCTTCATGGGGATCTCCTACTCGTCGTCGGTGCAGCCCGTGGTGGCGGTGGAGCGGACGGTGTTCTACCGAGAGCGGGCCGCCGGGATGTACTCAGCGCTGCCATACGCCTTCGGACAGGTGGTGGTGGAGCTCCCCTACGTGCTGGTGCAGTCGTTGGCGTACGGGGTGATCGTCTACGCCATGATCGGCTTCCAGTGGGACGTCAAGAAGTTCTGCTGGTACCTCTACTTCATGTACTTCACGCTGCTCTACTTCACCTACTACGGCATGCTCGCCGTGGGTCTCACCCCCAGCTACAACATCGCCTCCATCGTCTCGTCCTTCTTCTACGGCGTGTGGAACCTCTTCTCGGGCTTCGTCATCTCGCGGCCGACGATGCCCGTGTGGTGGAGGTGGTACTCGTGGGTGTGCCCGGTGTCATGGACTCTCTACGGGCTGGTGGCCTCACAGTTCGGCGACCTCACGGAGCCTCTCCAGGACAGCGGCGTGCCCATCGACGCCTTCCTCAAGAGCTTCTTCGGATTCCAGCACGACTTCCTGGGTGTCGTCGCTGTCGTCACTGCCGGGTTCGCCGTCCTGTTCGCTGTCGCATTCGGTCTCTCCATCAAGGTGCTCAACTTCCAGAGAAGGTGATTCATCATGCAGTGGCAGTGCACGGACCAACGGCTCAATTTCAACCAGCCGGAAGCGAATGCTCCGCATGTGTTTGTAGTTTGTACTAGTAGTTCCTAGTCGCATATTCTTTTTCTCTCGGTTCCATTGATTTGTTTTCCTTAGTTTTTTTTCGCTTAGTTGATCAATCTGATCTGCACATGTATACATAAACATTGCATAGCAATGGTTTACTCAGTAGCAAGAAAGTTATACAAGTATATAGATAATGAAGAGAATTTTTTGGCTGAATTCGATGAACCAGAAGGCTGCTGAGTGGCTCTCATTTTCCCGGTCCTCTTCTACTGAAAAATTACCCCATAACTATCATGAAAATACTCCATGCGAGAGCACACAAAATAAAGCTCAATTGCACAATCAGTGTGGAATTTAAACACAATGCTTATAATGATCTAAAAATAGATAGACGGAAATAACAATACATGGATACAAAAGTGTACCAAATCAATAGTTTGGGTTTACTTCATCTGTGCCTCCCATTTTCGCAGTTGTTTGCCGGTGAAGAAAAGGACCCTTCATCGTCTACTTATATGATATGAAATGGAATTGATATGAAAATGCATCAATTGAGCTCAACACACGGTACATTTCAATTCAATTTCAGTTCAATCTCGGTGGAAAAAACTTACCCAGTGTTGGGGACTGGAGTGCCCGGCGGCAGCAACAGCTGCACTACGACAGTGCAGCATGGCGGCCGGGGGTCGGCGGCAGCGCAGCAGCACGGCGGCCGGGGGGCCCGGGTGGAACGGCGAGGAGCCTCCGTTCGGCTCGTGGATCGCGCAGAGCAGGCAGCAGGTGGAGCAGCGCGCCGGGGAGGGGGGACGGCGGCGCGAGCGTCGGTGCGTGCGTGCGTGCGAGCTCTATAGGTCGGGAGTTCGGGCCCAAATTGGACTTCCTCGGCCTTGTGTGCCTACGTTCTGCTGGACTGCGCCCAAGGCCCACTATGAAATATGCATGTAAGGCCGAGTCATTTCCTATTCGGCGCTTTAACGAGATCACTGCTCTTTTGCACAAGGGTCACTCCCACCTTCCTAGATTACGGATTTTCAAAAGAAAAACCTTTCAAGATTATAAGAAGTGGCGCACTGCATACACACCACTCAGCGTAAACTGAAAGTTTTTCCTTTTTTTATATATTTCTTTATTCAAAACATTTTACCTCTTAAACCGTGCGTCAAAATCTCAAACATTTTTGTCGTTAGATACCTCGCGTCGAAATCTTTAAAATTACTCCTACATTGATATTGAAAGATTTTGACAAAAAAATCATGAAAAAAAAAACTGAACCTGGAACATGTTTAAAAAAACTGAAATCTGTGCCTCCACGAGAAAAAATCCCATGCCTCTCGCGGAACGAAAAGAAAAGAAAACATGTTTTTTTTCTCTTACCAGAGGGCGCGGAAGCACATCCATGCCTCCACGAGAAGTAAATCTTTTTCTCTGACGAAAGAAGAAAAAAATATCTTTTTTCCTTTCTGAGAGGCACGCATGTGCCTCTCGCGGAAGGAAAAGAAAAGAAAACACTATTTTTCTCTTTCCAGAGGGCGCGGAAGCACATCCATACCTCCACGAGAAGTAAATCCTTGTCTCTCGCGGAAGAAGAAAAGAAACGTCTTTTTTCTTTGTGAGAGGCACGCATGTGCCTCTCGCAGAAGGAAAAGAGAAAAAAACACGTTTTTTCCCTTTCCGAGAGGGTGCGAAAGCACATCCATACCTTCACGAGAAGTAAATCCTTGCCTCTTGTGGAAGAAAAAAACATCTTTTTTCCTTTCTAAGAGGCACGTATATGCCTCTCGAGAAAGAAAATACATGCCTCCACGAGAAGTAAATTCATGCCTCTCGCGGAAGAAAAAAACACATTTTTCGTGTCAAAAAATCATTTTTTTCTAAAACCTAAGAAAACCCGAAAAGAAAAAAAGACAAAAATAATGATTTAAAAGCCAAAAACGCGCCCAGAAAATAAATAAACAAAATTCGAAGGGAGCGTTCAGACCGCAACATGTGGCGTCGGCTACACCCATGTGAGTTTTCTGCTGGGCGGCCATTATATTCCTCCAGACGGTTTTTTCTGTTTTGCTCCGTTGGCTTCTAAGAGAGCAACTAGCTTTTTTTCGACAAAGAGAGAGCAACTAGCTGAAGATAACCCTTTCGAGGGCAACCGCAACGAGCGTCTTTCTAGCACCTGGAGTGGGCCAAGTGGTGCATCTAGATGTCACCATGTGTCATGTTTTGGACGCACCCTCCGAAGCATGATTTTGGTTTCATTTTTCTACACACGTTTTTATTTTTTCGCTTTTCGGCTAACTCTCCCTAGGTTTTCTTCAATTTTTAATTTTTTTTATGAAGCACAATTGAGGTTCTGAAGAAACATAATATATGCTTCTACAAGTAACACATCTTTACTAAGCGTGGCAATACATATTTGCTTCTGCGGGAAGCATATGCTTCCGCCAGAAACACAACCTGTGCTTTCACGAGTTGTGATTCTTAAAAAGAAAAATTACAGTTGTGCTTCTTGAAAAGGTTGTGCTTTCCAAAAAAACAGAAAAAAATACAATCTATGCTTTCACGAGATGTACAACTTTGCTTCCATG
>NC_041392.1:577550204-577557430 GCF_002162155.2 Triticum dicoccoides
CTGGGCTTCGATTTATTTCAAATCTATGAAATCCATGAGCCTTTTTCAACTTCATTGATGTTCTTCAAATCCATGAAAGCTTTTCAAATTAGTGAACGTTTTTTAAATTCACTAACTTTTTCAAATTCTTGAACTTTTTTCATCTATAAATTTTTCCCAATTTCGTGAAACTTTTTAATTTCATAATTTTTTCCCGAATTTTGTGACCATTCTACAAATTTGTGAAAAAAAATCAAATTTTGTGAATGTGAAAATTTTCGTTGATTTGAAAAAGCTTCACTAATTTGGTTTAGGGATTTAGAAAATATTTAAAATTCATGAACTTTTGCAAATTCGCAAACTTTTTTATATTTGTGATTTTTTAATTCCATAAACTTTTTAAAAAAACATCATGTTTTTTTTACAAATTTCCAACTTTTTTTCTAAATTTGTGATTTTTCTATGAAAGCGCGAACATTTTTTAAAATTCTTGAACTTTTTTGAATCCATGAAGTTTTTAAAGTCCACGGCCAATGGTCAATGGTCAATGGACAAGTGGCAAAACGTCGAGCAAATGAAGAAAATACCTAGCTAATAGGCTGCGGCCCACCAAAAACGTGCGTGAGCGCTAGTTTGCTTCGAGGTTCTATGAGCGCTGATTAGGAGGTCTTGATGGGTAAAATAATTCCACATCCCAGATGGGCCTTGTTACACTTTTGTATCCATGTGGTGCCGTGTTGGCCCGAGAAGGCCACTGTACATGCAAGCAGCGACCAATGCATGACAATGGTGCTCCTCCTAGTCGTGGTGCTCCATCCACCATTAATGAGAGGTTGCAGAGCAAGCATCTTCATACCATATATAAACTCTAAGGTTATCCAGATTTACAGCTTGGAGTGGAAGGAGGTGCCTTCCACTCTTCCTATCATGATTGTTGTGTGTTGTGATGTAGATGGTTGGCAGTGTCTTGGGAGATGGATGGGGGGTAATGGCCTTGGGGTGGCAGTTCACATGGTTGGCTCTCCAGCTAGCACCAAGGATGGCGGTGGTGGCTATGCCTCTTGGTCGCATAGGCGGCGAGGGGTGTAGTGGTGGGTGGCTCAAGCTCGCGGTTGTCGTTGGCAGCGGCAACACCTAGATCCCGATCTGAAGTCTTGTGTGTGTATTGGTTCATGAGTACCTTGTGATGGCACTAGTGAGCTGAGTTGTCGAGCAAAAACTCTACACTTTGGCGCAAACGGCGGCGACACCTGTGAGTGCCGCTTTCCTCTTAAGGGCGTCGTTGTGGTTCTCTTCGTGCTAGGGTCCTGGTGAAGACCCATTTCCATCTTGGACTCGGCAGCTACGCACTTAGCATTGTTCCTCTCCCTGATGGCGTTGTTCTGGAACTTACGTGTCCTAGCTTGTGTCATGCCATACTTTTTGGCCACTAATAGGCGTCGGCGCGCCAGCCGAAAATTTCGGTCGGTCCCACGTGGGCCGCACGATCTAGCTTTTCTAAACCGTACAATTCCTTCGTCAAGCTTCCAGAAAACGCTGCAGCAAAAAAAAGCAGAGGAGAAAAAAGAAAGGGGAAAAAGACCAGCGCCCCGCTCGTCCTCGACCGCGACGACCCGTGCTCACCGAACCTTGCCCGTTTGCCTCGCCTCAGACACTCACCGCCAATGCTCGCCGCCGTCGCTCGCAACAAAAAGGCCGTTGACCGTAGCAGCTTTTTCTCTTGCCTCTGTGTTGCATCCATGGTAGCTCTGCGGCGCCGACCGCAACACCGTCCCTCGTTGGTGCTGCCCACCGCCGTCGCAGCATCAATGGTGACGGCGGTGTCTCTTCCAGACAAAGTTGATGGTAGCAAAGAACGGATTGCTAGTTCCAGCAAAAGTCGATGGCGGTGGAAGCAAAATTGGGGCTGGTTCCAACAAAAACAAAAGATAGTGGTAGAAAGAAAATATTGCTGGTTCTAGCAAAAATCGAAGGCGATGGAAGCAAAATTGGGTCTGGTTTCAGCAAAAACAAAAGATAGTAGTAACAAAAAGATTGATGGTTCCAACAAAAATTGAAGGCGGTGGTAGCAAAATTCGGTTGGTCAGCAAAACCAAGATAGTAGTAGCAAAAAAAGATGCTAGTTCCAGCTTTCGTATGCATCGTTTTCAGCACCGATAGACACCGGTTCCAGCATCGCTAGCTGCCCATCACAGCACAACTCTCTAGCACATAGCAGCACTCGATGCCGGAGTTAGAACCGGCTTGTGGAGGAGCTGCAGCCGGCAGGGGGCCAAGCTGCATCCGGCAAGGGCTAAGATGGCACCCGCGAGCGCCGAAGCTGCGGTGCGGTCGGTTGCAGCTCCCCGCGGTGCTGGTTCTAGCAAAAATGATGCGTGGTTCCAGCACGCGCTGCAGTGGTTGGGGTCGTCTGAGACACGGCGTACGCGGTGGCTGTTGGTAGCCCACGCCCGCGACGCTGGCAAGCCCCTCACATCAACTCCACTCACCAGGGGCGCCTGAAAACAGTGCTTGGTCTTTGGGCGGTCCGATGCCAAGCGGTACGCGCATTGGGATGAACTACGTCATGGCATCTGAGGCCAGAGGGAGGAGGGTGCACGCGTGGCCATGAATCGGCAGCGGTGGCCGGAACAGCTCACGGGATAGTTTAGCTGAGAGATGAGAAGGAGAAAATAGATAAGAGGAGAAACGAATGGCTGTGAGAGACAGAAGAGATAAGGCAAAAAAAAAATAAGGAAAGCGATGCGTGCGTAGAAGCTACTAGTAGAACCGAGCGAAGCCTGTGTCCGGCGCAATATTGAGCCGGTCCGCCGAGTACAAGGCTTTCCCATAGTTTTTAAGCCTACCTGGGTTATCTTTCAGCAATGTAGTCGCGGGCGTTTGTATTGACTGATTATCCTGAAATCTACACTATAAGAGGGTTTCCTTATTATTTTTTATTGTTTGGCCATGTATAGCTTGATGTGTGTTTTATCCATTAAGCGGGGCAAAATCTATTTCGAAAGAAGGCCGGGACGCATGCGCTGGATGACAACGAAGGCTAACTATGTTTTCTTTAACATCCAGCAATTACTGGCGCTCATTGATCAAAGCAAGGCGAATATTTACATGATCGCTGACGTGACAAGGATCAAAGTAAGAGATAAAAAGAATGCACAGCCAAAGAAACCTGAAGCATCAACCTGCTGGATCCAGAGGCGTTTCCAAGCATCACTCTCAGGCCAGCACGATCAAGAGGGACTTGCTACCTCCGTTTTTTTGAACACTTATTTTTTTTACATCGACTTGGTACCTCCGATGTCCGACTCCGACTGTGGTGTAGACCTGTAGTGTACTCCGTACGTATACCCGAGTGGGTTTCCGACTCCGACCGAGGGTTGAGCCGCTTCTTCTCTATTATCTATCTCTAAATTATTAGTAGAATGTATGTGCCTTGCTACGAGCTATAATACATATAAATGAATCAAACAAATGATTAAAGTTATCATCAAGGTCGAAGCTCATTTCTTCTTCACACGTATGGACGTGTTCGGACATCAAACGGGCGCTCAACAGGCTCCCCAAAATTTAACCGTCCGACAGTTCAAGCTCCCCAAATCCAGGCCATATGTGAAGGAGAAATATTGTTGTTCAGACTATTCATCATGTTATCTCAAACACGTGGGCCTAACACAAAAACCCCATCTGATGACACACCCATCCCTTTTCCTTCCACAACCTCCCCTTCCCACTTGATTTTCGTCATAGCCGAACATTTTTAACTGGAGCCCTGTTTTGTAAAACCAGATGACACCCACCTCACCTCCTTCATGGTACCCTATGTTCTTCACCCTTTAAAACCGGATGATGCCCACCTCACCTTCAACATGGTGCCCTATGTTCTTTACCCTTTAAAACCAGATGACGCCCACCTCACCTTCGCCACGGCGCCCTATGTTCTTCGCCCCGCCATCGCCCGACTCTCCGCCCTAATCCCCTCCCCGCATGTGTTGTGCTGATCCACCACTGCCATAAGGGGGAGGAGGCGTACACCGACTGTGACGCCCTCCCCCCCTCGAGCCAAGAAGGCAGATCCAATGCCTCTTGAGCCACAGATCTCCCGAGCCAAGGAAGCAGAGCCAATATGCAATGGGGACATAAATATTACCAGTGAAATCAATTTACTTGTAGCAAATCCTATGGAGAAGATTAAAGAAAAGATCATGCCGAGTTTACAACTCCAAAATGAACTTTTAAAATAACCAATGGAGGAACAATACACATGACTTATCATTGCATGTATGTGTTGAAACAAGCTAGTTCACTCTTGTTAGATTCTTGCTGAAAAAGTCACTCGCTGGAACTTCCAGCACCAGCTTTTTATGCTCTTGCAACAATAATCTTCTTAGGAACAATGCTGGATTAGAAGGCTACGTGTTGCTGCCACTACCTTATGCATCCTCCTTTCGATGGTCTTCCTCTACTCTTCCCTGATGGATCCATGTCTTCTAGTTGCTTCTGGCGAGTTCATGAGCAAGTGAATGAACAAGCAGCTGGTGATGGATCCATGTCTTCTGAATATTTTGGTACCAAATCTATCTGACTGCATGCCCTCTGTTTTGTATTTCAGTCCAAACATCAATTAGACATATGGAAGGGTGATATTACAACAAAAACATAAATTAAACAACAAAAATTTGACAACATACTACACAATTAAAAGAATCGATGATCCAAACATGAAGCTAGCAACTTACATTATTTTTAAGAGAAGCAAATACTCTTGTATAACGTAAAAAAAAACAAAATGCAATTCATTGGTCTTTGATATGGACAATAGAGTATTGTTACTTGATTCAAATATTCACCTCTACGATCAAATCATAGAAACTTAATTTTCTTGTTACGATAATTTTCCACTTCACTCTGAAATTCTTTGAACTTTTCAAATGTTTTAGACTTATGTTTCATCAAGTAAACATACCCATATTTGCTCAAATCATCTGTGAAGGTCAGAAAATAACGATACCCGCCACAAGCATCAACACTCATCATACCGCATACATCAGTATGTATTATTTCCAATAAGTCTGTTGCTCATTCCATTGTTCCGGAGAACAGAGTATTAGTCATCTTGCCCATAAGACATGGTTCGCAAGCATCAAGTGATTCATAATCAAATGATTTCAAAAGCCTATCAGCATGGAGTTTCTTTATGCGCTTTACACCAATATGACCTAAATGGCAATGCCACAAATAAGTTGCATTATCATTATTAAACTTATATCTTTTGGCTTCAATACTATGATATGTGTATCACTACTATCAAGATTTAGTAAAAATAGACCACTCATCAAGGGTGCATGACCATAAAAGATATTACTCATATAAATAGAACAACCATTATTCTCTGATTTAAATAAATAATCGTCTTGCATCAAACAAGATCCAGATATGATGTTCATGCTTAACGCTGGCACCAAATAACAATTATTCAGGTCTAAAACTAATCCCGAAGGTAGATGTAGAGGTAGCGTGCTGACGACGATCACTTCGACTTTGGAACCATTTTCCACGCGCATCGTCACCTCGTCCTTAGCCAATCTTTGCTTAATCCGTAGCACCTGTTTCGAGTTACAAATATTAGCAACAAAACCAGTATTAACCCAGGCGCTACTGCGAGCATTAGTAAGGTATACATCAATAACATGTATATGAAATATACCTTTCACTTTGTCATTCTTCTTATCCAGCAAATACTTGGAACAGTTCCGCTTCCAGTGAACAGTCCCTTTGCAGTAGAAGCACTCAGTCTCAGGCTTAGGTCCAGACTTGGGCTTCTTCACTTGAGCAGCAACTTGCTTGTCTTTCTTCTTGAAGTTCCCCTTCTTCCCTTTGCCCTTCTTCTTGAAACTGGTGGTCTTGTTGACCATCAACACTTGATGCTCCTTCTTGATTTCTACCTCTGCGGCCTTTAGCATTGCGAAGAGCTCGAGAATTGTCTTATCCATCCCTTGCATATTATAGTTCATCATGAAGCTTTTGAAGCTTGATGGCAGTGATTGAAGAACTCTGTCAACGACACTATCAAACGGAAGATTAACTCCCAGCTGAGTCAAGTGATTGTGGTACCCAGACAATCTGAGTATGCGTTCACTGACAGAACTATTCTCCTTCATTTTGCAGCTGTAGAACTTATTGGAGACTTCATATCTCTCAACCCGGGCATTTGCTTGAAATATTAACTTCAACTCCTGGAACATCCCATATGCTCCATGACCTTCAATACATCGTTGAAGTCCCGGTTCTAAGCCGTAAAGCATGGCACACTGAACTATCGAGTAGTCATCAGCTTTGCTCTGCCAGGTGTTCATAACATCTGGAGTTGCTCCTGCAGTGAGTTTGGCACCCAGCGGTGCTTTCAGGACGTAATTCTTCTGTGTAGCAATGAGGATAATCCTCAGGTTACGGACCCAGTCCGTGTAGTTGCTACCATCATCTTTCAACTTAGCTTTCTATAGGAACACATTAAAATTCAACGGAACAACAACACGGGCCATTTATCTACAACAACATAGACATGCAAAATACTATCAGGTACTAAGTTCATGATAAATTAAAGTTCAATTAATCATATTACTTAAGAACTCCCACTTAGATATACATCCCTCTAATCATCTAAGTGATCACGTGATCCATATCAACTAAACCATGTCCGATCATCACGTGAGATTGAGTAGTTTTCAATGGTGAACATCACTATGTTGATCATATCTACTATATGATTCACGCTTGACCTTTCGGTCTCAGTGTTCCGAGGCCATATCTGCATATGTATGACGCCCGGATAATTAGGCTACAGTAATCCCGTGTTAATGATGCCTCGTCACCTCGGTTACTGCTGATAATCTCGCGTTAGTTCGAAATGATTTCAAATTCAAAATTTGAATTAAAGTTAAAACAATTAAAGTTTTCAAAAGTCAAAACTAAAATGTTCGATGTGTTGAAAATATTCCCTAACTATTTGTCATGTAGAAACCATGTTTTTATATAAGTCCTAAATATTTAAAATGAGCAAAAACAGAAAAAAGAAAAATAAATAAAAAGAGAAAGAAAAAAAGGGAAAACCCCCTGCTGGGCCATGGCCCAGCTGGCCACCGGTCCAACCAGGCCGGCCCAGCCGTGCCCCATCCCACTCTCCATAACCTCCCCCACTCTGGTCAAACCCTAGCGCACCCCACCCCACTTTCCCCACTCCTCCCTCTTCT
>NC_041392.1:577557440-577562013 GCF_002162155.2 Triticum dicoccoides
ATCGCATCGGGCGCTCGAAGGCGCCTGTAACACCCTCGATGCGACTATAGCTCCCACGTGTCGAGGCACGACTTAGAGACATAATCGCATTGAAGGCATATGTCGCAAGTAAGGTAATCTTTACAACATCCCATGTAATATAATAATAAAGGGGAGAACATAGTTGGCTTACACTCGCCACGTCAATCAAGGTACATAAATAACATTACATTAACCAAACACTCATGGCCCGACTACGGCGCCAAAATAAAAGATAACCTAACATGCGACATGGTCCCGATCACCCCCAACTGGGCACCACTACTGATCATCAGGAAAAGAAACATAGTATCGTTGAGAGTCTTCGTCGAACTCCCACTTGAGCTCGAGCGCATCACCTGGAGCGGAATCATCAGGCCCTGCATCTGGTGTAATAGTAATCTGTGAGCCACAGGGACTCAGCAATCTCGCACCCTCGCGATCAAGACTATTTAAGCTTATAGGTAAGGCAAGGTAAAAATATATGTGGAGCTGCATCAAGCGACTAGCATATATGGTGGCTATCCTGTTCGCAAAAGAGAGCAAGAAGAGGATGCAAAGCGCGAGCGAGGAACTAGAGGGCAACCTGCGCAAGCATTACTCCAACACCGTGTCCACTTCCCGGACTCCGCCGAGAAGAGGCCATCACGGTAACACACTTAGTTGATTCGTTTTAATTAAGTTAAGGTTCAAGTTATCTACAACCGGACATTAACAAATTCCCATCTGCCCATAACCGCGGGCACGGCTTTCGAAAGTTCAAATCCCTGCAGGGGAGTCTCAACTTAGCCCATGACAAGCTCTCACGGTCAACGAAGGAATAGACCTCCTCCCGAGACGTTCTGATCAGACTCGGTATCTCGGTTCTTCAAGACACTTTGACAGGTTAAAACAAGACCAGCAACACCGCCCGAATGTGCCGACAAATCCCGATAGGAGCTGCACATATCTCTTTCTCAGGGCACACTCAGATTGTCTTAGGTACGGGTAGGCCAGCCCAGAGTTGCCCCTGGTGGCCACCGGCAGCTGACAGGTGGACCAACACTCAAAGGAGCACTGGCCCGGGGGGTTAAAATAAGATGACCCTCGGGCTCCGGAAACCCAAGGGAAAAATAGGCTAGGTGGCAAATGGTAAAACCAAGGTTGGGCATTGCTGGAAAAGCTTTAATCAAGGTGAACTATCAAGGGGTTCCCATTATAACCCAACCGCGCAAGGAACGCAAAATCCAGGAACATAACACCGATATGACGGAAACTAGGGCGGCAAGAGTGGAACAAAACACTAGGCGAGAGGCCAAGCCTTCCACCCTTTACCAAGTATATAGATGCATTAAAATAACAAGATAATATAATGATATCCCAACAAGTAAATAAATGTTCCAACAAGGAACGGCCTTCAATCTTCACCTGCAACTAGCAACGCTATAAGAGGGGCTGAGCAAAGCGGTAACATAGCCAATCAACGGTTTGCTAGGACATGGTGGGTTAGAGGTTTGACATGGCAATTTGGGAGGCTTGAAAGCAAGTGGTAGGCATCGTAGCATTGGCATAGCAAAAGAGCGAGCAATCTAGCATAGCAAAGATAGTAGTGATTTCGAGGGTATGATCACCTTGCCTGCAAAGTTGTCAGAGTTGACTGGATCCTCGAAAGAAAACTCAACGGGTTCCTTGTTAAAGAACTCGTCTCCCGGCTCTACCCAAACAAGACAAACAAGCAACAAGGACACAATCAACCACGTGCAAAGATCAAACAATATGATGCAAGGATGGTATGCTATGCGGGATGCAATGCGGGATGCATATGCAAGATATGACAAGTAATGCAGGAACCTGGCCTCAACCTGGAAAACCAAGTGTGCCACTGGAAAGATGAGATGAAATCGCTTGAAAACGATATAAAGAACGCCGGCATCGGAGTTACGGTTTGGAAATGGCAAGCGAAACAAATATGACACCGGTCTGCGATATACAACAAGTAGCCATCTAAATGCAAAGAGATGAACATGCTACAGCACCCAAACATGACAACAAAATACATGGCAGGGATGAACTCAAGATTCTTAACAAAAGTCTAGCACTGAGCTACGGCCAATTCATCCATTAACAGGTGCAAACAAGCATGGCAAAAATGCATATGGTAAAACAGATCTCAGACTTAGTGAAATTAACACTTGTCTGGAATTTCAGATCAGGTAGCCCTCTTCGGAGCAACAAAACTACATGCTACAGGACCTGAACATGGCAAAGTAAAGCATGGAATGGAGCTACTCAAAGAGCTTAACAAAAGTCCCTTAGTGACCTTGAGCCAAAAGGGATCAGAAAATACAATTGCAAGCATGTGAACATGGCAAAAACATAATCAGTTCTCAGACTTACTACGGTGCAAGTCATGACAAGATAAGCAGATATTAAGTAGGCATGTTTACGAGCTCGATGCACTCACTACGGTGCAAGTCATGACAAGATAAGCATACATCTATCAAGAACACACAAAATGCAAGCTAGACATGGCAAGAACAATAGCATAGCATGCACGGGTCAACTACAACATCATCGGCAAAATTGCAAACAAGTTGACAATCTGCCCAGATTCACAAAGTAGCAAAAGTAGAGTTTGATTGACTCAAGCTAGGGTGCTCCATAATTGCAAACAAAGACATGCATGGATAGATTACTACAAGATTAACAAAACATCCTTACTGACCATCCTCAAAAAGGCACAGATCACTAGTAAACAACATGAACATATGACAACATGAGATAAACAGCTCAAGGACTTAGTGGAAATGCTAAGTCCCTGAAAACAGAATTACCAAGTGCCTCACTTGGCAAGCTTGCACTAGATACCACACACATCACAAAAATACATGGGTTGCACCTCTGGAAAGATGGCAAAACCCTTAACAAAATATATGTAGAACTCATGGGCATATCATGCACACAATAATCATGGCAAAAATGACAAAACTCTAAATGGAGCAGCAGATCTGACAATTAACTCAAGTAGCCCTCTTCTAACAGCATTTAGGGCATCAAGATGAACACAAATGAAAATGATGCAATGGAATGAAATGATGTACTCTCTGAGATGAACATTTTGATATGCAATATGCCAAAAACGGAGCTACAGATGCAAAGTTACGAGGCTATAAACATGAGCACTTGGACCAGATCTAGGGTTTCGGTGGCACGCGAACTGAGGTGGCTCCGGTGAGGACTGTAGCTCCGGCGAGGTCGGCTCGTCGGCAGGGAGAAGAAAGGGAGGCGAGGCCGGGCTCTCCCCGGCCGGTGCTGACGACGGCGGCGGCGGTGGGCTTCGAGGAGCGGCGGGGCGGCGACGACCGCGGTGGCCGGAGCGAGCGGAGAGGAGGTCCGGTCGCCGGCGTTGGCGAGGGAGGCGGCGATGCGGCAGCGGGGAGCAGGGAGGCGCGGGGTGGCGGATGGGCCTCGGGGGCTCGATCTGGGCCTCCCGGGCCAGCGGCAGCAACGAAGTGGGGCGGCGGCACGGACCAGTGAGGAGGCGACACGTGGCGGCGGCGGGGTCGATCCGGACGTGTCCGGCCCGCGGGAAATTGCCCGGCGGCGCGTGGAGACGACGGAGATTAGGGTTTCGGGGAGGGGATCCGAGATTTGGAATGGGGGTTCTTTAAATAGGCATAGAGGGGGCTAGAAGAGTCCAAATGAGGTGCGGTTTTCGGCCACGCGATCGTGATCGAACGCTCTAGATGATGGAGCAAGTTTATGTGGGTTTTGGGCCGAATTGGAGGGGTGTTGGGCTGAAACACACACGAGGCCTTTTCGGTCCCTCGGTTAACCGTTGGAGTATCAAACGAAGTCCAAATGATACGAAACTTGACAGGCGGTCTACCGATAGTAAACCAAGGCCGCATGGCAAGTCTCGGTCCAATCCGGAAATGTTTAATCCCCACACACGAAAGAAAGTTAGAAATGACCACCAGAGGGGAACGGAGCGCCGGAATGCAAAACGGACAACGGGGAAAATGCTCGGATGCATGAGATGAACACGTATGCAAATGCAATGCACATGATGACATGATATGAGATGCATGACAACGATAACAACACACGGAGACAAAAACCCGAACCCGAGAAAATAAAATAACTTAATGCCGGAAACGGCAAGAGTTGGAGTACAAATTGGGAAAGTTACATCCGGGGTGTTACAGCGCTCCTCACCGCGCCGATCGCGTCGCCATCGCCCCTGACGCCCCTGGACATCGACGACCGCCCCGACGCTGCTGGACCGCACCGTCGCCCGGAGCTCCACGGGCCTCGCTGGAGCCACCCCATCGCCCCCGACCTCGTCGCCTCGTCCCCGTCGTCGCTCGTCGTCGTCTCCCACCACCACCCCGACCACCGCTGCCACGAACCCTACGACCCCGCCGTGAGCACCGCTCCTTCTCCTTTGCCCCGCTCCGCCGCACATGCGTTCGGCTGCCCGCACCGCTCGCCTCATGCAGCCATGGCCATCCGCCATTGCCCTCGCGCGCCCGCCTCTGCCTGGCGCTGCGGCCTCGCGCGCCTGCTGCTCCCG
>NC_041392.1:577562282-577569149 GCF_002162155.2 Triticum dicoccoides
TCGCCGGCCGCGCCCTCGCCCCTGCTGCTTGCGCGCTGTGCTGCTGCTGCGGTTGCGGCGGCGGCTGCTACGACCCCGCTCTGCCTTGTTGCCTGCATCCCCCTGCTGCAGTTACGCCCGCACCACCGCGCTTTGGCCGCGCCGCCCGGGCCTCGCCTCCGTCGCCCTGCTTCCACTCCGCCACGACCTCCCCCCTATCCACGGCCACTGGCGCCAAGCCGCGCGCCCGCCTCCGCCGCTCGCCTGCGCGGCTTCCCCTGCCCGCGCCTAGTGCCCACGGGCCCGTGCCCGTAACCACTGCCTGGTGCCTGCTAAGGCCTCTAGGCCACAGACGAACGGGGCCCACGCCTAGAACGAAAATGATTAAAAAAAGAAATTTAAGTAAATAAATAAATAAATAATAAAAAATATTAATTAATTAATTAATTAAGGAAGTAATTAACTTAATTAATTCTGTTAACTAACTATTAAACCTAATTAACCTACTAATTAATCTAACTAAACAGTTAGTTAGTTAGTAAGTCAATGATAGTGGGACCCACACGTCACTTTGACCGATCACAGTTGACTGCTGACGTCATGCTGACGTCAGCAATCACTATTCTGGATAATGTTGATTTAAAATAATTAAATAAATCTTAAAATGATTTAAATCTTTTATAAATTAATATAAAATAAACCATAGCTCGGATGAAAAAACTTTGTACATGAAAGTTGCTCAAAACGACGAGACGAATTCGAATACGCAGCCCGTTCATCCACCACGCATACCTAGCATAGCGAACACGCAACTTTCCCCCTCCGGCTCATCTGTCCGAAAACGTGAAACACCGGGGATACTTTCCCGGATGTTTCCTCCCTTCGCCGGTATCACCACATACTGTGTTAGGGCACACCTAGCACCGCTACTTGTCTTGTCAAGCATCGTTATGCATCTGTTTGCATTGTATTCATTGTTTCTTCCCCCTCTTCTCTCCAGTAGACTACGAGACCGACGCCACTGCTACCCAGTATGACTACGGTGTTGACGACCCCTCTCTCTTGCCAGAGCAACCAGGCAAGCCCCCCTTGATCACCAGATATCACCTATTCTTCTCTCTACTGCTTGCATTAGAGTAGTGTAGCATGTTACTGCTTTCGGTTAATCCTATTTTGTTGCATAGCCTGTCATTGTTACTATAGTTGTTGATACCTTACATGCATTCCTAAATGCTTAGTATAGGATGCTAGTTTATCATCAGTGGCTCTACATTCTTGTCCGTCTTCCGTGCTATACTATCGGGCCGTGATCACTAGGAAGGTGATCATGGGTATATACTTATATACATATACATGATACATGTGATGACTAAAGACGGGTCGGCTCGTAGAGTACCCGCAAGTGATTCCGATGTGGGGGCTGAAGGGGCAGGTGGATCCATCCAGGTAGTGGTGGGCCTGAGTTCCTGATGGCCCCCAACTGTTACTTTGTGGTGGAGCGACAGGGCAGGTTGAGACCACCTAGGAGAGAGGTGGGCCTGGCCCTGGTCGGTGTCCGCAGTTACTTCAAAATAACACGCTTAACGAGATCTTGGTATTTGATCTGAGTCTGGCCACTAGCCTATATGCACTAACCAACTACGCAGGAACAATTATGGGCACTCGACATCGTGGTATCAGCCGAAGCCTTCGTGATGTCAGCGACTGAGTGGCGCGCGACGGGTTGGACCGCATAACGCAACTTCCTTTGTAATGGAGGTTGCTAGGTCTGCTCACCGGTCGCGTACGCAACGTGCAGGTGTGCAATGGGCGATGGGCCCAGACCCCTGCGCGCATAGGATTTAGACCGGCGTGCTGACCTCTCTGTTGTGCCTAGGTAGGGTTGCGACGTGTTGATCTTCCGAGGCCGGGCATGACCCAGACAAGTGTGTCCAGACAAAGGGGATCAAGCGTGTTGAGAAATGTGGTGCACCCCTGCAGGGAAGTTAATCTATTCGAATAGCCGTGATCTTTGGTAACAGGACGACTTGGAGTTGTACCTTGACCTTATGACAACTAGAACCGGATACTTAATAAAATACACCCTTCCAAGTGCCAGATACAACCCGGTGGTCGCTCTCTAACAGGGCGACGAGGAGAGGATCACCGGGTAGGATTATGCTACACGATGCTACTTGGTGAACTTACCATCTACTCTCTTCTACATGCTGCAAGATGGAGGTGGCTAGAAGCGTAGTCTTTGATAGGACTAGCTATCCCCCTCTTATTCCGGCATTCTGCAGTTCAGTCCACATATGGTATCCTTATTCCATTTGATACCAATGCATACATATGTAGTGTAGCTCCTTGCTTGCAAGTACTTTGGATGAGTACTCATGGTTGCTTTGCTCCCCCTTTTCCCTTTCTATACCCGATTGCTGCAACCAGACGATGGAGCCCAGGAGCCAGACGCCACCGTCGATGATGACTCCTACTACACTGGAGGCGCCTACTACTACGTGCAACCCGCTGACGATGACCAGGAGTAGTTTAGGAGGATCCCAGGCAGGAGGCCTGCGCCTCTTTCGATCTGTATCCTACTTTGTGCTAGCCTTCTTATGGCAAACTTGTTTAACTTATGTCTGTACTCAGATATTGTTGCTTCCGCTGACTCGTCTATGATCGAGCTCTTGTATTCAAGCCCTCGAGGCCCCTGGCTTGTAATATGATGCTTGTATGACTTATTTTATTTGTAGAGTTGTGTTGTGATATCTTCCCGTGAGTTACTGATCTTGATCGTACACGTTTGCGTATATGATTAGTGTACGGTCAAATTGGGGGCGTCACAAGTTGGCATCAGAGCCAACTGCCTGTAGGAATCCCCATTCCACACTCCTTGGCTGAAGTCGAGTCTAGTCATTGCTAAACTTTTACTAACATGGCTCTGTGGCTTACGGGCCCACGTCGCCATTCGGTGGTATTAGGATCTTTTACTCCTCGTCTATACTCTGGGACTCTGATCTCTCTTCTATTCGGGTTAAATGATTTTACTAAATCTAACTCTAGGTTCTCATAACTACTTCCTCCCGGAGAGCCACTCGATACATGTGATCGCCTGATGCACTAGAAGATTCCGAAGTTACTCTCCGATGTTCTCCCGAGACTTTGTGTCATCGCTTTTACAATTCCCTTCCATCGATAAACCCTATGGATAACCACATACACTTGCCATCCATACAATCATTCCTCGTTGATCTTGTTATTACAAGATACCTCGAAATTCTCTCGATTGTTCCGAGAATCCTTGTGCCTACTGCCTTGTAGTTCCTTGACACCTGCACACACCTACAAATTAATCCACACACACACATCGAGGATTTGTTTCTCCCCGGTTGTTCATGTGTTTCACCAAAGTCTTCGAAATACTATTTGATCTTCTAAAAATCCTCAACAACTTATTGCTCTTGAAATTCTTGCTTGCTTGCATTATGATTAACCTCATAAAGTCTGGTAATCTTATTGGCATCCTTAGTCATTATCAGTTCAAGTCTGTTGAATCAATATGTTGCGAATGCTCACAATCCTTAATCAGATCCTTCATTTCATCCTTCCGGCTCAGACGTCATTGTGAACAGGAACTGGTTCTCGACCAATCAAATTGCCGTCGATTGTAACTCTAAGGCTATTCAACTTATCCATCCCTAATTAGAGCGTTGCTTCTGATCCCTTGATTTGGAATTCATAATTCCTTTGCATTTGGGCTTTGAGTTAGTCAGTCATTTCTATAATATGACCTCCTTGCATTCTTTCTTCCTCTGGTTGAGTACCGATGCTCACATCAGATCCCTTGTGGACCACCAGATCCTTTGTTGGATTTTATCCGACAACGTCCTTCATATTCTATAAGCTTGTGAGCCTTTCCTTGGATACATAATGCCTTTGGTAAATTGTATCCTCTACTTTGTGAACCATGCTCTACTTTCGCACTTGTATTATTTACTCCGAAGTTTGTGGTATATGTTCCTAAGATGCCCTGATGGGTTGAACCTACGCCTTCCCTAATCTGTGCAAACCCGGAAGATTTCACGGGTCATACTTATCTGGTATTGCACCAGGTAAAACTTTCAACAACTAAATGTCATTTTCAAAATACGGGAGGTGAATGAAAGGTTATGCGTTGAACAAGTGGGAGTCGACCTTGAACCCTGTGTTCATGCCCATGGAAACGATGTATACCTTATCATGGAAGCTTCTCTTAAAATAATTATCCCCTTGTTATAAGTTCATATTATATCTGTGGACGTGGTTCCGACCATGTTTCTCCTTGATTCCATTTCTCGTGCAAGTTTGAGCACTTTTCTTCTACATAGCATTACCCTAGTCCAACCTCTACTTTGATCTGTCGTCGAGTATTACCCCCTGGTATCTCGAGATTATCATGGAACTGCATACTTGTTATGAGTTTTTCATCGAGTGCTACATTCTCATTGATTCCAATTTTTCACGGGCTCTGAGTTATTAAACACTCAAAGACACCGATAACTGACTCAAGTCCACACTGCGATTAAACAAATCCTGGTAACCTTCATTACTTACGAGTTTGTACCTGATCACGACCTTCCTACCTGATTTGGCTATATAATTATTGTGATGATTTTAACTGTGCTACCTGGTCCTTATTCCCGGAGCACAACTTTCGACGATGAGCTAAGCTTACGTCGATCCTCCTCATCATACCATTTCGCCTTAAACAACGAGCTTGGTTTCGAGTTTATGTCATACCCTTGGTTTTAGTAACCTTTCGCTGCATCATTCCTTTGGCTTGATGTCACCGCCGACCGATTACATCTTCATGAAATCCCTCAACAATTGTGTCGTGATCATCATCGGCATTCTGAGCTCTTCCAGGATGTCAATTGAGTTCATGATGAGAAATACCATCCTTGCCCTCGATGATCTGCATTATTGTCGACCACTTTATTGATTTCCCTCCAACACAAACTTGTTCATGTTTTGTGTTATACCTTGAGATCCTTGCTATCCGGCAATTATTCTTCTTTACCTTGGGGTATTACTATCTTATATGTCAAGAATGTCGTGAGAATTTCACCACCTCTTATGAATTCTTGGTACAAGTGATACTTCTTGCCATTTCCGTTCATTCCTTGGTCCCCGTGTTGTTTCTAACCGGAAAACCGACAATTGAACTTGAGGTGTGAATTCAAAACTTCTAGCAACCCTATTGCTTTGAAGTGAATGATCGATAGTTTCATTCTAATTCTTTTGTTCATTAAGTCACCATTCTAACATTGATTATGCTACCTAAGACCGTATTTCAGGTGCACCTTCTACCAATGTTTAATTGTGTATGTTTTCCTCGAGCATACCTCATTATATCATTTGATCTGACAAATGGTATCTCCTTGTTCACATAATTGTGGAAATCCATCTTTTAGTAAAACTCGAGGAATTTTCACTGAGTCCATCAGCCACCTCCTCGTCCTCTCCTTGGTTTAATGGTGAACTCTTGTTTTGGAACTTGTTTCCGTAGTTCATTTCCCAAGAATCTTACATTGTCATCTCGTCAATTTGTGTTGCACCTTTCCTTCTCAGCCATCATGAGTCTGAGGTATCCTGACACCAAACAGAACTGAACCTCGGTAAGATATGATGGTTGGAACTTATTTTCAAGAGTTATAACATTGGTCCTTATATATCGATAAGGTGATGTCATGCCTATCACCCCTGGCCGGAGGACCTATTGTTATAGTTCCCTTTTTAGCAAGCTTAGCGATTCTTCCATGAGGAAATCGTAAGACTTATTCTATAAGTTGTTCCTGATGGATCCTTTGCGTATCCAAAGTCTGACCTTTGCCTAAAGTGAAGGAAATATGCCCTAGAGGCAATAATAAAGTTATTATTTATTTCCTTATATCATGATAAATGTTTATTATTCATGCTAGAACTGTATTAATCGGAAACATAATACATGTGTGAATACATAGACAAACAGAGTGTCACTAGTATGCCTCTACTTGACTAGCTCGTTAATCAAAGATGGTTATGTTTCCTAACCATGAACAAGGAGTTGTTATTTGATTAACGAGATCACATCATTAGGTGAATGATCTGATTGACATGACCCATTTCATTAGCTTAGCACCCGATCGTTTAGTATGTTGCTATTGCTTTCTTCATGACTTATACATGTTCCTATGACTATGAGATTATGCAACTCCCGTTTGCCGAAGGAACACTTTGTGTGCTACCAAACGTCACAACGTAAATGGGTGATTATAAAGGTGCTCTACAGGTGTCTCCAAAGGTACATGTTGGGTTGGCATATTTCGAGATTAGGATTTGTCACTCCGATTGTCGGAGAGGTATCTCTGGGCCCTCTCGGTAATGCACATCACATAAGCCTTGCAAGCATTGCAACTAATAAGTTAGTTGCGAGATGATGTATTACGAAACGAGTAAAGAGACTTGCCGGTAACGAGATTGAACTAGGTATTGAGATACCGACGATCGAATCTCGGGCAAGTAACATACCGATGACAAAGGGAACAACATATTTTGTTATGTGGTCTGACTGATAAAGATCTTCGTAGAATATGTAGGAGCCAATATGAGCATCCAGGTTCTGCTATTGGTTATTGACCGGAGACGTGTCTCGGTCATGTCTACATTGTTCTCGAACCCGTAGGGTCCGCACGCTTAAGGTTTCGATGACAGTTATATTATGAGTTTATGAGTTTTGATGTACCGAAGTTAGTTCGGAGTCCCGGATGTGATCACGGACATGACGAGGAGTCTCGAAATGATCGAGACATAAAGATTGATATATTGGACGGCTATATTCGGACACCGGAAGTGTTCCGGGTGATTTCGGAGAAAACCGGAGAGCCG
>NC_041392.1:577569761-577584130 GCF_002162155.2 Triticum dicoccoides
CCATATGGGCCTTAGTGGAGAGAGAGAGGGGCAGCCAGAGGTGGGCTGCGCGCCTCCTCCCCCTGGTCCGAATTGGACTAGGAGAGGGGGGCGGGGCCCCCCCTTTCCCTCTCCCTTCCCACTTCTTTCCCCCTCCTAGTAGGAGTCCTACTCCTACTAGGAGGACTCCTCCTGGCGCGCCTATAGGGGCCGGTCGGCCTCCTCCCCTTGCTCCTTTATATACAGGGGCAGGGGGGCACCCCTAGACACAAGTTGATCTTCGTGATCGTTCCTTAGCCGTGTGCGGTGCCCCCCCTCCACCATATTCCACCTCGGTCATATTGCAGTGGTGCTTAGGCGAAGCCCTGCGACGGTAGTACATCAAGATCGTCACCACGCTGTCGTGCTGACGGGACTCTTCCCCGACGCTTTGCTGGATCGAAGCCCGGGGATCGTCATCGAGCTGAACGTGTGCTAGAACTCGGAGGTGGCGTAGTTTCGGTGCTTGATCGGTCGGACCGTGGAGACGTACGACTACATCAACCAAACTCTTCCGTTGTCGATCTACAAGGGTACGTAGATCACACTCTCCCCTCTCGTTGCTATGCATCACCATGATCTTGCGTGTGCGTAGGAATTTTTTTGAAATTACTATGTTCCCCAACAGTGGCATCCGAGCCTGGTTTTATATGTTGATGTTATATGCACGAGTAGAACACAAGTGAGTTGTGGGCGATATAAGTCATACTGCTTACCAGCATGTCATACTTTGGTTCGGCGGTATTGTTGGACGAAGCGGCCCGGACCGACATTACGCGTACGCTTACGCGAGACCAGTTCTCTCGACGTGCTTTGCACATAGGTGGCTTGCGGGTGACAGTTTCTCCAACTTTAGTTGAACCGAGTGTGGCTACGCCCGGTCCTTGCGAAGGTTAAAACAGCACCAACTTGACAAACTATCGTTGTGGTTTTGATGCGTAGGTAAGATTGGTTCTTGCTTAAGCCCGTAGCAGCCACGTAAAACTTGCAACAACAAAGTAGAGGACGTCTAACTTGTTTTTGCAGGGCATGTTGTGATATGATATGGTCAAGACATGATGCTAAATTTTATTGTATGAGATGATCATGTTTTGTAACCGAGTTATCAGCAACTGGTAGGAGCCATATGGTTGTCGCTTTATTATATGCAATGCAATCGCGCTGTAATGCTTTACTTTATCACTAAGCGGTAGCGATAGTCGTGGAAGCATAAGATTGGCGTGACGACAACGACGCTATGATGGAGATCAAGGTGTCGCGCCGGTGACGATGGTGATCACGACGGTGCTTCGATGGAGATCACAAGCACAAGATGATGATGGCCATATCATATCACTTATATTGATTGCATGTGATGTTTATATTTTATGCATCTTATCTTGCTTTGATTGACGGTAGCATTATAAGATGATCTCTCACTAATTATCAAGAAGTGTTCTCCCTGAGTATGCACCATTGCGGAAGTTCTTCGTGCTAAGACACCACGTGATGATCGGGTGTGATAGGCTCTACGTTCAAATACAACGGGTGCAAAACAGTTGCACACGCGGAATACTCAGGTTATACTTGACGAGCCAAGCATATACAGATATGGCCTCGGAACACGGAGACCGAAAGGTCGAGCGTGAATCATATAGTAGATATGATCAACATAATGATGTTCACCAATGAAACTACTCCATCTCACGTGATGATCGGACATGGTTTAGTTGATTTGGATCACGCAATCACTTAGAGGATTAGAGGGATGTCTATCTAAGTGGTAGTTCTTTTAAGTAAATTAATTGAACCTAAAGTTATCATGAAACTTAGTACCTGATAGTATCTTGCTTGTTTATGCTTGATTGTAGATAGATGGCTCGTGCTATTGTTCCGTTGAATTTTAATGCGTTCCTTGAGAAAGCAAAGTTGAAAGATGATGGTAGCAATTACACGGACTGGGTCCGTAACTTGAGGATTATCCTCATTGCTGCACAGAAGAATTACGTCCTGGAAGCACCGCTGGGTGCCAGGCCTGCTGCTGGAGCAACACCGGATGTTATGAACGTCTGGCAGAGCAAAGTTGATGACTACTCGATAGTTCAGTGTGCCATGCTTTACGGCTTAGAATCGGGACTTCAACGACGTTTTGAACGTCATGGAGCATATGAGATATTCCAGGAGTTGAAGTTAATATTTCAAGCAAATGCCCGGATTGAGAGATATGAAGTCTCCAATAAGTTCTATAGCTGCAAGATGGAGGAGAACAGTTCTGTCAGTGAGCAGATACTCAAAATGTTTGGGTATAATAATCACTTGATTCAATTGGGAGTTAATCTTCCAGATGATTGCGTCATTGACAGAATTCTTCAATCACTGCCACCAAGCTACAAGAGCTTCGTGATGAACTATAATATGCAAGGGATGAATAAGACTATTCCCGAGCTCTTCGCAATGCTAAAAGCTGCGGAGGTAGAAATCAAGAAGGAGCATCAAGTGTTGATGGTCAACAAGACCACTAGTTTCAAGAAAAAGGGCAAAGGGAAGAAGAAGGGGAACTTCAAAAGGAACGACAAGCAAGTTGCTACTCAAGAGAAGAAACCCAAACCTGGACCTAAGCCTGAAACTGAGTGCTTCTATTGCAAGCAGACTGGTCACTGGAAGCGGAACTGCCCCAAGTATTTGGCGGATAAGAAGGATGGCAAGGTGAACAAAGGTATATGTGATATACATGTTATTGATGTGTACCTTACTAATGCTCACAGTAGCACCTGGGTATTTAATACTGGTTCTGTTGCTAATATTTGCAACTCGAAACAGGGACTACGAATTAAGCAGAGATTGGCTAAGGACGAGGTGACGATGCGCGTGGGAAACGGTTCCAAAGTCGATGTGATCGCAGTCGGCACGCTACCTCTACATCTACCTTTGGGATTAATATTAGACCTAAATAATTGTTATTTGGTGCCAGCGTTAAGCATGAACATTATATCTGGATCTTGTTTGATGCGAGACGGTTATTCATTTAAATAAGAGAAAAATGGTTGTTCTATTTATATGAGTAATATCTTTTATGGTCATGCACCCTTAAAGAGTGGTCTATTTTTATTGAATCTCGATAGTAGTGACACACATATTCATAGTGTTGAAGCCAAAAGATGCAGAGTTGATAATGATAGTGCAACTTATTTGTGGCACTGCCGTTTAGGTCATATCGGTGTAAAGCGCATGAAGAAACTCCATACTGATGGACTTTTGGAACCACTTGATTATGATTCACTTGGTACTTGCGAACCGTGCCTCATGGGCAAGATGACTAAAACACCGTTCTCCGGTACTATGGAGAGAGCAACAGATTTATTGGAAATCATACATACAGATGTATGTGGTCCGATGAATATTGAGGCTCGTGGCGGATATCGTTATTTTCTCACCTTCACAGATGACTTAAGCAGATATGGGTATATCTACTTAATGAAACATAAGTCTGAAACATTTGAAAAGTTCAAAGAATTTCAGAGTGAAGTAGAAAATCATCGTAACAAGGAAATAAAATTCCTACGATCTGATCGTGGAGGAGAATATTTGAGTTACGAGTTTGGTGTACATTTAAAAAATTGTGGAATAGTTTCGCAACTCACGCCACCCGGAACACCACAGCATAATGGTGTGTCCGAACGTCGTAATCGTACTTTACTAGATATGGTGCGATCTATGATGTCTCTTACTGATTTACCACTATCATTTTGGGGACACGCTCTAGAGACGGCCGCATTCATGTTAAATAGGGCACCATCAAAATCCGTTGAGATGACGCCTTATGAACTGTGGTTTGGCAAGAAACCAAAGTTGTCGTTTCTGAAAGTTTGGGGCTGCGATGCTTATGTGAAAAAGCTTCAACCTGATAAGCTCGAACCCAAATCGGAGAAATGTGTCTTCATAGGATATCCAAAGGAAACTATTGGATACACCTTCTATCACAGATCCGAAGGCAAAACTTTTGTTGCTAAGTTCGGAAACTTTCTAGAGAAGGAGTTTCTCTCGAAAGAAGTGAGTGGGAGGAAAGTAGAACTTGACGAGGTAATTGTACCCGCTCCCTTATTGGAAAGTAGTGCATCACAGAAAATTGTTTCTGTGACACCTACACCAGTTAGTGAGGAAGCTAATGATGATGATCATGAAACTTCAGAACAAGATACTACTGAACCTCGTAGATCAACCAGAGTAAGATCCACACCAGAGTGGTACGGTAATCCTGTTCTGGAAGTCATGCTACTAGATCATGATGAACCTACGAACTATGAAGAAGCGATGGTGAGCCCAGATTCCGCAAAATGGCTTGAAGCCATGAAATCTGAGATGGGATCCATGTATGAGAACAAAGTATGGACTTTGGTTGACTTGCCCGATGATCGGCAAGCAATTGAGAATAAATGGATCTTCAAGAAGAAGACGGACACTGACGGTAATATTACTGTCTACAAAGCTCGACTTGTCGCAAAAGGTTTTCGGCAAGTTCAAGGGATTGACTACGATGAGACCTTCTCACCCGTAGCGATGCTTAAGTCTGTCCGAATCATGTTAGCAATTACTGCATTTTATGATTATGAAATTTGGTAGATGGATGTCAAAACTGCATTCCTGAATGGATTTCTGGAAGAAGAGTTGTATATGATGCAACCAGAAGGTTTTGTCGATCCAAAGGGAGCTAACAAAGTGTGCAAGCTCCAGCGATCCATTTATGGACTGGTGCAAGCCTCTCGGAGTTGGAATAAACGCTTTGATAGTGTGATCAAAGCATTTGGTTTTATACAGACTTTTGGAGAAGCCTGTATTTACAAGAAAGTGAGTGGGAGCTCTGTAGCATTTCTGATATTATATGTGGATGACATATTACTAATTGGAAATGATATAGAATTTCTAGATAGCATAAAGGGATACTTGAATAAAAGTTTTTCAATCAAAGACCTCGGTGAAGTTGCTTACATATTAGGCATTAAGATCTATAGAGATAGATCAAGACGCTTAATTGGACTTTCACAAAGCACATACCTTGACAAAGTTTTGAAGAAGTTCAAAATAGATCAAGCAAAGAAAGGGTTCTTGCCTGTGTTACAAGGTGTGAAGTTGAGTAAGACTCAATGCCCGACCACTGCAGAAGATAGAGAGAATATGAAAGATGTTCCCTATGCTTCAGCCATAGGCTCTATCATGTATGCAATGCTGTGTACCAGACCTGATGTGTGCCTTGCTATAAGTCTAGCAGGGAGGTACCAAAGTGATCCAGGAGTGGATCACTGGATAGCGGTCAAGAACATCCTGAAATACCTGAAAAGGACTAAGGATATGTTTCTCATATATGGAGGTGACAAAGAGCTCATCGTAAAAGGTTACGTTGATGCAAGCTTTGACACTGATCCGGACGATTCTAAATGCAAAACGGATACGTGTTTACATTAAACGGTGGAGCTGTCAGTTGGTGCAGTTCTAAACAAAGCGTTGTAGCGGGATCTACATGTGAAGCGGAGTACATAGCTGCTTCAGAAGCAGCAAATGAAGGAGTCTGGATGAAGGAGTTCATATCCGATCTAGGTGTCATACCTAGTGCATCGGGTCCAACGAAAATCTTTTGTGACAATACTGGTGCAATTGCCTTGGCAAAGGAATCCAGATTTCACAAGAGAACCAAGCACATCAAGAGACGCTTCAATTCCATCAGGGATCTAGTCCAGGTGGGAGACAAAGAGATTTGCAAGATACATACGGATCTGAATGTTGCAGACCCGTTGACTAAGCCTCTTCCATGAGCAAAACATGATCAGCACCAAGGCTCCATGGGTGTTAGAATCATTATTGTGTAATCTAGATTATTGACTCTAGTGCAAGTGGGAGACTGAAGGACATATGCCCTAGAGGCAATAATAAAGTTATTATTTATTTCCTTATATCATGATAAATGTTTATTATTCATGCTAGAACTGTATTAACCGGAAACATAATACATGTGTGAATACATAGACAAACAGAGTGTCACTAGTATGCCTCTACTTGACTAGCTCGTTAATCAAAGATGGTTATGTTTCCTAACCATGAACAAGGAGTTGTTATTTGATTAACGAGATCACATCATTAGGTGAATGATCTGATTGACATGACCCATTTCATTAGCTTAGCACACGATCGTTTAGTATGTTGCTATTGCTTTCTTCATGACTTATACATGTTCCTATGACTATGAGATTATGCAACTCCCGTTTGCCGGAGGAACACTTTGTGTGCTACCAAACGTCACAACGTAAATGGGTGATTATAAAGGTGCTCTACAGGTGTCTCCAAAGGTACATGTTGGGTTGGCATATTTCGAGATTAGGATTTGTCACTCCGATTGTCGGAGAGGTATCTCTGGGCCCTCTCGGTAATGCACATCACATAAGCCTTGCAAGCATTGCAACTAATAAGTTAGTTGCGGGATGATGTATTACGAAACGAGTAAAGAGACTTGCCGGTAACAATATTGAACTAGGTATTGAGATACCGACGATCGAATCTCGGGCAAGTAACATACCGATGACAAAGGGAACAACGTATGTTGTTATGCGGTCTGACCGATAAAGATCTTCGTAGAATATGTAGGAGCCAATATGAGCATCCAGGTTCTGCTATTGGTTATTGACCGGAGACGTGTCTCGATCATGTCTACATTATTCTCGAACCCGTAGGGTCCGCACGCTTAAGGTTTCGATGACAGTTATATTATGAGTTTATGAGTTTTGATGTACCGAAGTTAGTTCGGAGTCCCGGATGTGATCACGGACATGACGAGGAGTCTCGAAATGATCGAGACATAAAGATTGATATATTGGACGGCTATATTCGGACACCGGAAGTGTTCCGAGTGATTTCGGAGAAAACCGGAGAGCCGGAGGGTTACCGGACCCCCCCCCCCGGGAGAAGTAATGGGCCATATGGGCCTTAGTGGAGAGAGAGAGGGGCAGCCAGAGGTGGGCTGCGCGCCTCCTCCCCCTGGTCCGAATTGGACTAGGAGAGGGGGCGGCGCCCCCCCTTTCCCTCTCCCTCCCCACTTCTTTCCCCCTCCTAGTAGGAGTCCTACTCCTACTAGGAGGAGGACTCCTCCTGGCGCGCCTATAGGGGCCGGCCGGACTCCTCCCCTTGCTCCTTTATATACGGGGGCAGGGGGCACCCCTAGACACAAGTTGATCTTCGTGATCGTTCCTTAGCCGTGTGCGGTGCCCCCCCTCCACCATATTCCACCTCGGTCATATTGCAGTGGTGCTTAGGCGAAGCCCTGCGACGGTAGTACATCAAGATCGTCACCACGCCTTCGTGCTGACGGAACTCTTCCCCGACGCTTTGCTGGATCGGAGCCCGGGGATCGTCATCGAGCTGAACGTGTGCTAGAACTCGGAGGTGCCGTAGTTTCGGTGCTTGATCGGTCGGACCGTGGAGAAGTACGACTACATCAACCAAACGCTTCCGTTGTCGATCTACAAGGGTACGTAGATCACACTCTCCCCTCTCGTTGGTATGCATCACCATGATCTTGCGTGTGCGTAGGAATTTTTTTGAAATTACTACGTTCCCCAACATAAAGACCATGTCAACGCTATCTCGAAGCATGTATGTGGTACTCCGATTTTCAATATGAACATTTGAAGCACAATGCTAAAATTTCTTTATAAATTACCCCAAGCACCATTGTATGGGTAATGTCATCAAATTTCTCTCCCTTTTCCTAAAGGGTTTTGTACGATATATCCTATCATGGTTATCATACTCCGCTTGTCCTTGGGAAGGATATACCCTTGAAATTGTGTTTAAACACATTTTCCTTTCCATTGTTCTGTTTAATCTGATAATCATATTTTCCTTTTCATTGGTTGGGTTAATGTTTCTTGTGATCTAAATGATCTAAGCAGTAATATTCTCCTGCTTATGTAAACACCTCGGTGTACAATTCTGTCAGCAAGACCCTGTTACTATTGTTGATGACATTCCGGTAACCACCGATGGACGAGAACCTTGCCTATTGGTTCGCCTCGTTTCAACAAGTAGGGAAATGATTCTCTTTGTCCCTCGCCCTTGGTACCAACGTTGTTGCCAACATAACTGACAGGCTATCCTCTGACATACCTTGCTATCTTGACCGTGCACGTGATAGCGCTTTCCTGCTTTTAACCCACATGGTGGGCCCATAACCCACAGTTCCACAGGATCGAAACCTGACTCTCCTATACACCCCCTGTTCTTAAGGTTATTCCTCGCGCGTGGCCTCATACGTAATTCATGGGCCACCTTTCGAAAGATCACCAATTCTGGTATCAGACACAATACTTATTCCCATTGCTATGAACCCTATCACGTTTTGTTTCAAGCTATGAACGATTGCCTATCCTCTCGAAACTTCTTATTGCACCGTCTTACTTGCTCTCGGTGTTTTCTTAAGTTCCAATTTGAGAGTTACTTTCCGCCACCTTCCCCGATGTTATCGACCAGATAGTCAACCTTGTGGAGGTCCATTCTCCTGGAATACCCACCCCTTTATTCTTTCGTAAGTACGATAGAGTTCCCGAAGAAAGGATGCCGACTTCATCATGATGACCTGAAATAGAGAAATGAAGACATCAACGTAATGGATCGACCTCTTCGAGAAGAGCAACCAAGACCGATGACACTCGTCAAAATTTCGTAACCAAATCCATTCCCCCTTACTTCCGCCCCTAAATCTCGAGACGAGATTTCTTGTAGTGGAGGAGATTTGTGACGCCAGGATAATTAGGCTACAGTAATCCCGCGTTAATGATGCCTCATCACCTCGGTTACTGCTGATAATCTCGCGTTAGTTCAAAACGGTTTCAAATTCAAAATTTGAATTGAAGTTAAAACAATTAAA
Organism: Triticum dicoccoides; assembly: GCF_002162155.2. Lineage (NCBI taxonomy): Eukaryota > Viridiplantae > Streptophyta > Magnoliopsida > Poales > Poaceae > Triticum > Triticum dicoccoides. The sequence goes on from NC_041392.1 coordinate 577,578,670, forward strand.
GTTTTCAAAAGTCAAAACTAGAATGTTCGATGTGTTGAAAATATTCCCTAACTATTTGTCATGTAGAAACCATGTTTTTATATAAGGCCTAAATATTTAAAATGAGCAAAAACACAAAAAAGAAAAATAAATAAAAAGAGAAAAAAAAGGAAAACCCCCCTGCTGGGCCATGGCCCAGCTGGCCACCGGGCCAACCAGGCCGGCCCAGCCGCGCCCCATACCACTCTCCATAACCTCTCCCACTCTGGTCAAACCCTAGCGCACCCCACCCCACTTTCCCCACTCCCTCTGCTCCCCCCGATCCCGATCGCATCGGGCGCTCGAAGGCGCCCCTCACCGTGCCGACCACGTCGCCATCGCCCCTGACGCCCCTGGACATCGACGACCGCCCCGACGCCGCTGGACCGCGCCGTCGCCCGGAGCTCCACGGGCCTCGCCGGAACCACCCCATCGCCCCCGACCTCGTCGCCTCGTCCCCATCGTCGCTCGTCGTCATCTCCGACCACCACCCCGACCACCGCTGCCACGAACCCTACGACCCCGCCGTGAGCACCGCTCCTTCTCCTCTGCCCCGCTCCGCTGCACATGCGTTCGGCTGCCCGCACCGCTCGCCTCCCGCAGCCACGGCCATCCGTCGCTGCCCTCGCGCACCCGCCTCTGCATGGCGCTGCGACCTCGCGCGCCTGCTGCTCCCGCTGGCCCTGCTCGCCACGACCGCGCCTCTTCCTCACCCCACGGTCACCGCGCTCCGCCTCCTTCGTGCCCGTGCCGCTGGCTCGCCGGTCGCGCCCTCGCCTCTGCTGCTTACACGCTGCGCTGCTGCTGCGGTTGCGGCGGCGGCTGCTACGGCCCCGCTCCGCCCTGTTTCCTGCATCCCCCTACTACAGCTACGCCCGCACCACCGCGCCCTTGGCCGCGCCGCCCGGGCCTCGCCTCCGTCGCCCTGCTTCCACTCTGTCACGGCCTCCCCCCCCCCGTCCACGGCCACCGGCGACAAGCCGCGCGCCCCGCCTCCGCCGCTCGCCTGCACAGCTTCCCCTACCCGCGCCTAGTGCCCACGGGCCCATACCCGTAACCACTGTCTGCTGCCCGCTAAGGCCTCTGGGCCACAGACGAACGGGACCCACGCCCAGAACAAAAACGATTTAAAAAAAGGAATTAAAAAATAAATAAATCATAAATAAAAATATTAATTAATTAATTAAAGAAGTAATTAACTTAATTAATTCTGTTAACTAACTATTAAACCTAATTAACCTACTAATTAATCTAACTAAACAGTTAGTTAGTTAGTAAGTCAATGATAGTGGGACCCACACGTCACTTTGACCGGTCACAGTTGACTGCTGACGTCATGCTGACGTCAGCAATCACTATTCTGGATAATGTTGATTTAAAATAATTAAATAAATCCTAAAAATGATTTAAATCTTTTATAAATTAATATAAAATAAACCATAGCTCGGATGAAAAAACTTTGTACATGAAAGTTGCTCAGAACGACGAGACGAATTCGGATACGCAGCCCGTTCGTCCGCCACGCATCCCTAGCATAGCGAACACGCAACTTTCCCCCTCTGGCTCATCTGTCCGAAAACGTGAAACACCGGGGATACTTTCCCGGATGTTTCCTCCCTTCGCCGGTATCACCACATACTGTGTTAGGGCACACCTAGCACCGCTACTTGTCTTGTCAAGCATCGTTATGCATCTGTTTGCATTGTATTCATTGTTTCTTCCCCCTCTTCTCTCCGGTAGACTACGAGACCGACGCCACTGCTACCCAGTACGACTACGGTGTTGATGACCCCTCTCTCTTGCCAGAGCAACCAGGCAAGCCCCTCCTTGATCACCAAATATCGCCTATTCTTCTCTCTACTGCTTGCATTAGAGTAGTGTAGCATGTTACTGCTTTCGGTTAATCCTATTCTGTTGCATAGCCTGTCATTGTTGCTACAGTTGTTGATACCTTACCAGCATTCCTAAACGCTTAGTATAGGATGCTAGTTTATCATCAGTGGCCTTACATTCTTGTACGTCTGTCGTGCTATACTATCGGGCCGTGATCACTAGGGAGGTGACCACGGGTATATACTTATATACATATACATGATACATGTGATGACTAAAGATGGGTCGGCTCATAGAGTACCCGCAAGTGATTCCGATGTGGGGGGCTGAAGAGGCAGGTGGCTCCATCCAGGTAGTGGTGGGCCTGAGTTCCCGACGGCCCCCAACTGTTACTTTGTGGTGGAGCGACAGGGCAGGTTGAGACCACCTAGGAGAGAGGTGGGCCTGGCCCTGATCGGCGTCCGCAGTTACTTCAAAATAACACGCTTAACGAGATCTTGGTATTTGATCTGAGTCTGGCCACTGGCCTATACGCACTAACCAACTACGCGGGAATAGTTATGGGCACTCGACGTCGTGGTATCAGCCGAAGCCTTCGTGACGTCAGCAACTGAGCGGCGCGCGCCGGGTTGGACCGCGTAACGCAACTTCCTTTGTAATGCAGGTTGCTAGGTCTGCTCACCGGCCGCGTACGCAACGTGCAGGTGTGCAATGGACGATGGGCACAGACCCCTGCGCGCATAGGATTTAAACCGGCGTGCTGACCTCTCTGTTGTGCCTAGGTAGGGCTGCGACGTGTTGATCTTCCGAGGCCGGACATGACCCAGACAAGTGTGTCCGGACAAAGGGGATCGAGCATGTTGGGAAATGTGGTGCACCCCTGCAGGGAAGTTAATCTATTCGAATAGCCATGATCTTCGGAACAGGACGACTTGGAGTTGTACCTTGACCTTATGACATCTAGAACCGAATACTTAATAAAATACACCCTTCCAAGTGCCAGATACAACCCGGTGGTCGCTCTCTAACAGGCGACAAGGAGAGGATCACCGGGTAGGATTATGCTACACGATGCTACTTGGTGAACTTACCATCTATTCTCTTCTACATGCTGCAAGATGGAGGTGGCTAGAAGCGTAGTCTTTGATAGGACTAGCTATCTGTTGGGGATATACATAACAGGTAGGCCCACGAAGGGTCGAAATATCATGAAGCATGGGGCCCACACAACATGTGGGTCCAGATCAATTTCATACAGACACACTATCCACTCGGACAAGCAGCATACTATCCACTCGGATGACGGTTCACCACTCGACCGTACGACTCACTCGGATATACGAAGACCAGCAGGCAGCAAGGCAGTCGGCATCTTTCTAATAGTGAGGGCTTAATAGCGGGCTGGCATTATGGCATTCATACCCCACTTTGTAACATAGGAGGTGAGGGGGTGGCGCACTCTATATAAGCCACCCCCCACCACTAGACGGGGGGCTTCGGCTTCCACCTCTCTCTCTTTTCACCATTAGTCTCAGGACTCAGCTCAGGCATGGGGATCCGTTCCTCTCTCTCACACACATATTGTAATCTCCGAATATATACTCAGATAAAACAAAGCCTCTCCGGAGCACGAGACGTAGGGTTGTTATCTCCACCGTGAGAGGCCCGAACTCGCTAAAACCACCGTGTCACCCATATGCATCTCGATAGATCATGCTTCGTTCTCCTACCCCTCTCTTACTGTCAGACTTAGAACCACGACAGTTGGCGCCCACCATGGGGCATGGCGTCTATCGAGCCATGATGCAGATGGTTTTTTCATTATCTACACTTAGTTTCCTGTTCGTACAGTTCATCTCCACAACTAGTACTAAAGCATCGCAGAAAGGAGGAGAAAAGATCTACATCTCTATTCGGCATCTCGGAGGCACTGTCCTAGCCAGATGCACAGGGCTCCTCCGGCTGGTCACCTTGCCCGACAACGGCTTCCACGCCGCGGAGGCACTGGCCTAGCCAGCTGCGTAGGGCTCGTCCGCCCAGTTGCCCACCCGACGACGACTTCCTACGCATGGGGCTTCCCCAGCCGATCGCGGGCTCGACAGCGGCATCCGTGCCGTGGAGGCGTAGGCCCGACGGACACCGCGAGGCACCTCCCTTTCTGCTCCCTGGCCGGCAACGCGGAGCTCCTCGGCCCGGTCGTCTGCTCGGCAGTGATCTTCATAGTGGAGGTACCCCTCCCGCCGACGCCGCGGGCGCGGTACACTCCTTCCTTCAGCGGCAGCCGCCCAACGCTGCGAGTGCGCGCTGTGGCTCCCCTCGCTGGTGCTGCCAGCTCGACGACGGAGCACCTCCGTCTGGAGTCGACTGCACAAGCCCAAAGCGTGGCAATAAATCGCATGCAGAAAACGATCCACGGAAGAAGGAAACTTCCATCACATGCAGAACGGTATTAACTCTTGCTTAATTATCGCTAATTACCGCTTTCTTGCATGCAGATCCTGGACGGGAGCAATTCCTTTCTTCAATGCGTTAGTTAGCCAGGCAATCACACCTACTCATTTATTGCTAATTTTGATCTGTTTTGGAGCAAGAGTCCGTCTCTCTGCTCGGGCTTGAGCTGCAGGTCAGACGCCCGCTAGATCCGGTCCACCTGCAAGCCGGATAGACTCGCCCACCTCGAGCGAAAAGAACAGCGCTCGGGCGCTCATGAGCACGTCCACGCCGAACCTCACCAGCGCCTCCGAGCCTGGCCCTCCAGGTTGGCCTGCCTAGCCAGCTCCACAACGACCGGATCCCAGCCCAGCTGCGGTTCACTCGGACGGGCGGAAGCACTCGGATCACGCGTCCGCTCGGACAAGGCTCACTCGGCCGTGAGGTTGCTGGGTTCACTCGGCCGGCCCTCCACAGCAACGACCATGACCACCGCATTCAACTTGCCTGTGGTTCGACTCCATGTGGCGAACACACTGGTGGACTCGTTTCCATTCAGTGAACGCGACGACAGGTCAGGGCGACCATCGACTACGACAACTGCTTTCACTGGCTCAAGCTTCCCGTGGAGGTTCACTCGACCGCCACATGCTTCATCATCCCGTGGAGGTTCACTCGGGACGCGTCTATATCATCCGGACGCCCGACGCATCGTCACTCTGTGGGACGCGTCTACCTCGCTCTGACGCCCACGCACCGTCACTCGGTGGGACGCCTCTACTTCACCAGGACGCCCCGCGCATCGTCGCTCCGCGGGATGCATCTACATCATCCGGACGCCCGCGCGTCATCATTCCGCGGGACGCTTCTACTTCACTCGGATGCCCCGCACGGCGCCAATCCGCGGCACGCGTCTATGTCCTCCGGACGCTTCGCGCGTCGCCACTCTGCGGGACGCGTCTACGTCACTCGGATGCCCCGCATCGGTTGGTCACCTCATCACCACTCGGCCGCTCCGCGCGTCGCCACTCGGTTGGTCACCTCATCACCACTCGGCCGCTCCGCGCGTCGCCACTCGGTTGGTCACCTCATCACCACTCGGCCGCTCCGCGCGTCGCCACTCGGTTGGTCGCCTCATCACCACTCGGCGGCCCCGCGCGTCGCCACAGGTTGGTCACCT
>NC_041392.1:577585941-577586740 GCF_002162155.2 Triticum dicoccoides
CTTCATCGCTGCTCGGACTCGGTCTCCATACTGGTCCTAGCGCACCACAACACTGACTTTGTCGCCCTGTTGATTTCAAACACGTCCGGCCAACCCCTCTATGGAATTCTCTTCATCGTATCAATGATATAGACCTCGTCGGGCATGAGACAGATAAGTCCCTTTCATAATTAAACTTCACACTTCACTCTTTTGCGAGTTTGCTTCTTCCGAGCATCACTCGGAAGCTTCTCCTCATCTTTACCCAAATCCGACTCGATGAATTACAAATCATCCATTCAAAACTATATTTCTCATATTCCGACATGTCCGTTGTCGAAGCCTGTAGTATGCTCGGGGGCTACGCCGCACTCGGGGGCTGCATCTCATTTGGAATGACACTCTCCTAAGTGGTCGAGTACTTCATCACCAATCAGACCCTTCACTTCAACAAGTACATTCGATCCGTCACTTTGACAAATTTCATAATCACCCACACACTCTGCGTGCCATCTTCGTTCCTACTCAAATTCAGTTGTCGCACCGGTCTTGTTGCGCCACAGCCACACTACACCGACCTTGTCGCTACATCAGCTTCAAAAGCATCTGGCTAACTCCTTCAAGGACCATTTTTGCCACTCAGCTGGACACTTAGTCCTTCACTCGGCCGCCCCGCGCGTCGCCACTCGATTTTGCACGTCTTCACCACTCGGCCGCCCCGCGCGTCGCCACTCAGTTGCGCACGTCTTCATCACTCGTCCGCCCCGCGCGTCTCCACTCGGTTGTGTGCGTCTTCACCACTCGGCCGTCCCGCGCATCG
>NC_041392.1:577587251-577597582 GCF_002162155.2 Triticum dicoccoides
TTCACCACTCGCCCGCCCCGCGCGGCGCCACTCGGTTTTGCACGTCTTCACCACTCGGCCGCCCCGCGCGTCGCCACTCGGTTGCGCACGTCTTCATCACTCGTCCGCCCCGCGCATCGCCACTTGGTTCTGCACGTCTTCACCACTCGCCCGCCCCGCGCGGCGCCACTCGGTTTTGCACGTCTTCACCACTCGGCCGTCCCGCGCGTCGCCACTCGGTTATACATGTCCTCGCCCCTCGGCCGCCCCGCGCGTCACCATCAGTTGGACATGTCTTTACCTCTACACCCCCAGCACGGGAACGGCTAAGTTACTCATATGGTCAAACCTCATATCACACTCTGTAGCAAGCTTACCTCCTTCGAGCATCACTCGGGGGCTACGCGCGGCAGTTGGCCATGTCACCCTCAGGGGTTACGCCCATTTGGTCAACCTGTTGATCACATCAAGATATTCTTCTGACCATACATGCTCGGTTCGCCGAAGATCTATAAGTGAAGCAAGTCCACTTGGATAAATACCCCTTTTCATGCAAAAGGGTAAAAATGAAGCGCCATCGCTGAATCGTACAGGCGACCTTACTCATCGTTCGTACAACCACCTCGTTACGCATCCATCCGATTGATTCAATTCCAGACAAAGATATTTGCCATGCCAACTGCATGGAGGTTTACCGAGAGACTTAAACCCTCTGCCAGACTCATCTAGTCCGACAGAGGCTCGGGGACTACACCCAGTGGGTGCACTCAGCGTGCCCCCACTGGAAGAGGACTCAGAAAGAAACATTTTGCTCGATGCAAACCCATCTCCAGTATTACTCGACCTCCGAGTCAGAGAAGAACAAGTTCGATCAGTACCAGCTAAGAAGAGTTTTAGTTCTCTCATACTCCCGCCGACTGCCCGCAGTCGACAGCAGTCTCGGGGACTACACCCAGTGGGTGTACTCAGCGTGCCCCCACTGGAATGGTATCCACTCGGAACGGTCCGCCCAACCCGAGTGACGGCCAAACAACAACAAAAAGACAGGCTCTAAGACTCCCGCCGACTGCCCGCAGTCGACAGCAGTCTCGGGGACTACACCCAGTGGGTGCACTCAGCGTGCCCCCACTGGAATGGTATCCACTCGGAACGGTCCGCCCAACCCGAGTGACGGCCAAACAACAACAAAAAGACAGGCTCTAAGACTCCCGCCGACTGCCCGCAGTCGACAGCAGTCTCGGGGACTACACCCAGTGGGTGCACTCAGCGTGCCCCCACTGGAATGGTATCCACTCGGAACGGTCCGCCCAACCCGAGTGACGGCCAAACAACAAAAAAGACACGTTCCAGGCGTGAAGAAATTCCGAGTAATCAGTTACTCGATGTAGGCCCAGCTCCAAATCACTCCAAAAAATTCTATAAGGCGAGTTTAACGCTCCTCCATGGACCTGTTTTGAACCTTCTTCTAGGACTCAAAGCGTGAAACTCACAAGTGTGGATCTGAAACCGACTCGTATTGGCGTTCCTCCGGGATAAGAATGGCATCTCTCTAAAAGAGCAGTCCATGTGTCAATCTGGTTGCACGGATTTAATGACACGCCCATACTCAGATCACGAGTTAAACCTCTCCCGAGAGATGAACGAATGTCACCAAGTTGCTCCTCACAGACGCTTACCTCGATTAGTCGGGAAGCATGGTGCCGGAATCCATTGAGATTTTGTTCAAACCTTGGTTGTCTGAAAGCGCGGCGACATGTACCGAGTATTTCTGTAATCACTCGGACCAAACTGTGTCTTACACCAACTCGTTCTACAAAATCGCAATCGATTCGGGGGCTAATGTTGGGGATATACATAACAGGTAGGCCCATGAAGGGTCGAAATATCATGAAGCATGGGGCCCACACAACATGTGGGTCCAGATCAATTTCATACAGACACACTATCCACTCGGACAAGCAGCATACTATCCACTCGGATGACGGTTCACCACTCGACCGTACGACTCACTCGGATATACGAAGACCAGCAGGCAGCAAGGCAGTCGGCATCTTTCTAATAGTGAGGGCTTAATAGCGGGCTGGCATTATGGCATTCATACCCCACTTTGTAACATAGGAGGTGAGGGGGTGGCGCACTCTATATAAGCCACCCCCCACCACTAGACGGGGGGGCTTCGGCTTCCACCTCTCTCTCTTTTCACCATTAGTCTCAGGACTCAGCTCAGGCATGGGGATCCATTCCTCTCTCTCACACACATATTGTAATCTCCGGATATATACTCAGATAAAACAAAGCCTCTCCGGAGCACGAGACGTAGGGTTGTTATCTCCACCGTGAGAGGCCCGAACTCGCTAAAACCACTGTGTCACCCATATGCATCTCGATAGATCATGCTCCGTTCTCCTACCCCTCTCTTACTGTCAGACTTAGAACCACGACACTATCCCCCTCTTATTCCGACATTCTGCAGTTCAGTCTACATATGATACCCTTATTCCATTTGATACCAATGCATACATATGTAGTGTAGCTCCTTGCTTGCGAGTACTTTGGATGAGTACTCACGATTGCTTTGCTCCCCCCTTTTCCTTTTCTATACCCGATTGCTGCGACCAGACGATGGAGCCCAGGAGCCAGATGCCACCGTCAATGATGACTCCTACTACACTGGAGGTGCCTACTACTACGTGCAACCCGCTAACGATGACCAGGAGTAGTTTAGGAGGATCCCAGGAAGGAGGCCTGCGCCTCTTTCGATCTGTATCCTAGTTTGTGCTAGCCTTCTTAAGGCAAACTTGTTTAACTTATGTCTGTACTCAGATATTGTTGCTTCCGCTGACTCGTCTATGATCGAGCTCTTGTATTCGAGCCCTCGAGGCCCCTGGCTTGTAATATGATGCTCTTATAACTTACTTTATTTGTAGAGTTGTGTTGTGATATCTTCCCATGAGTCCCTGATCTTGATCGTACACGTTTGCGTGTATGATTAGTGTACGGTGAAATTAGGGGCGTCACAATATGCTAGGCTCATCAAGTTTAACCTGAGTATTCTGCGTGTGCAAAACTAGCTTGCACCCGTTGTATGTGAACGTAGAGCTTATCACACCTGATCATCACGTGGTGTCTCGGCACGACGAACTATAGCAACGGTGCATACTCAGGGAGAACACATAACTTGAAATTTAGTGAGAGATCATCTTATAATGCTACCACCATACTAAGCAAAATAAGATGCATAAAGGATAAACATCACATGCAATCAATATAAGTGATATGATATGGCCATCATCATCTTGCGCCTTTGATCTCCATCTCCAAAGCACCGTCATGATCATCATCGTCACCGGCTTGACACCTTGATCTCCATCATAGCATCATTGTCGTCTCGCCAACTATTGCTTCCACGACTATCGCGACCGCTTAATGATAAAGTAAAGCAATTACATGGCGATTGCATTTCATACAATAAAGCGACAACCATATGGCTCATGCCAGTTGACGATAACTATGTTACAAAACATGATCATCTCATACAACAATTTATATAGTCACGTCTTGACCATATCACATCACAACATGCCCTGCAAAGACAAGTTAGACGTCCTCTACTTTGTTGTTGCAAGTTTTATGTGGCTGCTACGGGCTTCTAGCAAGAACCGTTCTTACCTACGCATCAAAAACCACAACGCGGTATAGTGATTGCTTTTTGATCTTCAGAAAGAACCCTGTTCATTGAATCCGATTCAACTAAAGTTGGAGAAACAGACACCCGCCAGCCACCTGTGTGCAAAGCACGTCAGTAGAACCAGTCTCATGAACGCGGTCATGTAATGTCGGTCCGGGCCGCTTCATCCAATAATACCGCCGAATTAAGAAACAACTAGTGACAGGAAGAAATATGTATATACCCACGCCCACAACTCTTTTGTGTTCTACTCATGCATATAACATCTACACATTGACCTGGCTCTGATACCACTATTGGGGAACGCAGTATTTTAAAAAAAATTCATATGATCACGCAAGATCTATCTAGGAGATGCATAGCAACGAGAGGGGAGAGTGTGTCTACGTAACCTCGTAGACCGAAAGCGGAATCATTGAGTAATACAGTTGATGTAGTCGAACGTCTTCGCGATCCAACCGATCAAGTACCGAACGCACGGCACCTCCGCGATCTACACACATTCAGCTCGGTGACGTCCCTCGAACTCTAGATCCAGCTGAGGCCGAGGGAGAGTTTTGTTAGCACGATGGCGTGTTGATGGTGATGATGAAGTTACCGACGCAGGGCTTCGCCTAAGCACTATGACAATATGATCGAGGTGGAAATCTGTGGAGGGGGGAACCGCACACGGCTAAGAATCAACTTGTGTGTCTATGGGGTGCCCCCTCCCCCGTATATAAAGGAGTGGAAAGGAAGGGAAGAGGGGAAGAAGGAAAGGGGGGCCGACCCCCTTCCCCAATTCGGATTGGACTTGGGGGAGGGGCGCCCCTTCTCTTGGCCGCCTCCTCTCTCTTCCACTAAAGCCCATGAAGGCCCATTAACCCCTCGGGGGGTTCCGGTAACCCCCCGGTACTCCGGAAAATGCCCGAACCTATCCAAAACCTTTCCGGTGTCCAAACATAACCTTCCAATATATCAATCATCATGTCTCGGCCATTTTGAGACTCCTTGTCATGTCTGTGATCACATCCGGGACTCTGAACAACCTTCGGTACATCAAATCACATAACTCATAATACATATCGTCATCGAACGTTGAGCGTGCGGACCCTTTGGGTTCGAGAACTATGTAGACATGACCGAGACTCATCTCCGGTCAATAACCAATAGCGGAATCTAGATGCTCATATTGGTTCCTACATATTCTATGAAGATCTTTATCGGTCAAACCGTATAACAACATACGTTGTTCCCTTTGTCATCAGTATGTTACTTGCCCGAGATTCGATCGTCTGTATCATCATACCTAGTTCAATCTCGTTACCGGGAAGTCTCTTTACTTGTTCCGTAATGCAACATCCTGCAACTAACTCATTAGTCACATTGCTTGCAAGGCTTATAGTGATGGGCATTACCGAGAGGGCCCAGAGATACCTCTCCGACAATCGGAGTGACAAATCCTAATCTCAATCTATGCTAACTCAACAAACACCATCACAGACACTTGTAGAGCATCTTTATAATCACCCAGTTACGTTGTGATGTTTGATAGCACACTAAGTGTTCCTCCGGTATTCGGGAGTTGCATAATCTCATAGTCATAGAAACATGTATAAGTTATGGAGAAAGCAATAGCAATAAATTAAACGGTCATAGTGCTAAGCTAACGGATGAGTCATGTCAATCACATCATTCTCTAATGATGTGATCCCGTTTATCAAATGACAACCCGTGTCTATGGTTAGGAAACTTAACCATCTTTGATTAATGAGCTAGTCAAGTAGAGGCATACTAGTGACACTTCGTTTGTCTATGTATTTACACATGTACTAAGTTTCCGGTTAATACAATTCTAGCATGAATAATAAACATTTATCATGATATAAGGAAATATAAATAACAACTTTATTATTGCTTCTAGGGCATATTTCCTTCACGAAGGTGGTTGCAGCAATCAACAGTGAGGCAAGGGATCTCTCTGCCATCGGCCCTCATGTCCAGGATGTTAAAAACCCGCTCCTTCCCTTCTTGGAAGTTAAAGTCTTGTGGAATGGTCGTGATGCCAATAGAGCCGCTGATAAGCTAGCTAAGTTAAGTTCAGGTGAGAGTTTTTGTAAAGTTTGGTTTTCTGTACCCTCAGAGCACATTCTGGAGGTTCTTTTGGACGACATTCTTAGTTTCGTTTAAGGTGAAATAAAGCGGCCGCATTGATCCTAAAAAAACATGCAACATGATAGTCTAGCCTCATTGTTTTACGGCGCCGGCGCACGATGCGTGGGCTCTTTTAAGCATCTCTAACGGACGCGCGGGTGCGCGACGCGCTAAATTATTTTGCAATGTTAAAATAGCATTTTTTACGCGTAGGAGGGTGCTTGCTCCAGCAGGCGCTGCAAAATATGGCGTGTCGCTATAGCTCTAGCAGCTGCTGCAAAATTCAGCACACGAGCAGCCGACATTTGGCAAATATGAACAACATGTATCAATTTGACAAACAAATGCCACATCATCTTCCTCCTCATCTTCCTTCTCTTCCGAAATCACAACTAAACTGGGCCTTTCTGGCGAACACTGCCCATGCCACATATAACAAGTTTCGACGTGTATGTGTCACCACGCGGACCTATCTCAACTGACGGGGTGGCACTCAAGTCTTCACAGGTGTGATTTTATGTTCTTAAAGCTACTTTTCTAGAAAGAGGCGGGTGGGTGTGGGTATATGCCTTTTTTATTAGCTAAGTGTGTGATGAGTGTTGATCAAAGTCATTCAATAACCGTTTTATTACTCGAGAGTATATGCCATAAAATCATGTGATCATTCAATTTCCATGTTTTGTCTCCCCTTTCAAAAGGAGAAGAAAAGGGTGAATTGAAAACTTCATGCAATGAGTAGTTCAATGTCAATTACATGAGGAACAGTAAGAATCTCATGACCATGATGTCCAACTTATAAATACTCATGTTCAGGTCTAGCTTCTTCAAGACTTGCTCACGAATGCCAAATCAACCAACCTAGAACTCTGGAATATTGGAGAAAAACAAGAGATGAGGAGCTATCATTCGAAATAGGCTTTCCCGATGAGGAGCTATCCAAGCAATTCAATCGCGGGATGTTGTCACCGTGCTACGAGTGTTTGGATTCAAAGGGTTACTGCGGACAACAAGGCGAGTCTTCATTGGAGCTTCGTCACACTGTGTGCGACAGGTCTAATATTTTTTTCTTTTGTGGGACGACATGCACCCGACGGATGCAAGCCGGTGCTAGAAAAGCCCTTGAGAGAGTTTATAGATCAAGAGTAGCTTAGGCTTCATATCATCTTCATAGAGCCATTATCCTTGGAATTAGTAATGCCTTTCATTTGTCATTGTATGTCTACAACAAAGGTGTCTTTCATGTGAGTCGATGTACAACTTCACCATGATCATGGGTAGTGATGACGCACAGCGCAAAGGACTTTCATGTGAATCCACCTCAGTTTTCGCAAACATTGACTGCTGCGTATATTTCCCCTGCTGCATGTTCCTCCTCCACGTCGTCTTCACTGCTTGTGGCCGCCGTTTCCATGCCGACGCTGCCTACACGACAGCCTTATGTTTAATCATGGGTCATGCCAGTGTGGGTGCTTCCATGGTCTGGCCGGTGTGTCCCTCGCGCACGTGCAATTGGCATCACGGTGGACCATGGTGACATTGTACTAAGACGAAGATAGCCCCTGTGGGCCGTGGCCATTAATTCTTGTATGCAGAAGCAAATTCTGCTATCACAAGAAGCAAACACTATTTGTAGCTGTTGGAAGCATTGTTTCGTTGGAAGAAAGAAATCAACAATGTTTTATTCGGTAATCAATTTTTTTTCTCTTTTTGGAGGCACTGTAGATCTGAGAAAATATTTGTAACTTGGGAACCAAACACTAATCTTTTTCGGAAGCAGATTAACTTCCCTCTTTGGAAGCACCGTTGATGGAAGCAAATATATTTCTTTTCTAGTATATCTTGTGAACTAACTACTCAGCTGTCTTGGAAGCAATCTCGTTGAACAAGGGAAACAAAATAGTCTAGGTAGGAAGCAAATTAATTTACATTGCACCGGGTTCACCACAATTGGAAATATTTTTCTCTCATATGGAAGCAAAGTGCATGGCCCATAATTAGATGTGGCACTAGCAGTAAGAATAGCCTAGATTATTGGAAGCATTATCAGGAATGTTTCCTAAAAAAACAGTGCTTCCATCGGTACAAAATACATGATTAACATTGTTTCAAAAATATATGTTCACGTAAACTTTCTTTCATACATGTATTACATTTTTCTTACACACCAGGAACATTTTTATATACATGTTTAACATTTTTCAGATGCATTTTAGAAATATATTTTCCATGTCTACTTGCATACATATTGTACATTTGTTTCTTACACCAGGAACATTGTTTTAAACATGTTTAACTTTTTAAATTCATAATTAACATATTTTCAAATATATGGTTGTGATGTGTGCTTTTTTCATACACATTATACTTTTTTGTATACATCTGGAACATGTTTTATAGATATTTAACATTTTTAAATATATTTTGTATTTTTTAATATGCATTCAAAACATTTTTAATAGGTGTTAAACATTTTTAATGTTATCAACACTTTTTAAAAGGAAGTTGAAATTTTTTCTCCGTGTTACCATTTTTCGAATTCATGATTTTTAAGAAATTTTTGGTAGGTTTAAGTTTTGCAATTTTTTTATTTACAATATTTTTCGAAAATATAAACAAATGTTAAAAAGAGAACGTGCGAACAATAATTTAAAGAGACGTTTGACTCGCTACTGGGTTGGCCCATTACATGCGTCCTTGACGTGATGCTGCCTTCCATCCCTCATCCAAACTAGTCCTGGCCATCTCAGGCCCGGCCCTGTCGGCCCACCCAGGCCCGGCCCTAAAATCCAGGGCCTAGGCCCGATGGGCTTGACAGTGGGCCAGGCTTGGGCCTGAGTTTTGAGCCCACCAACAGGGCCTGGGCGGGCTTGGGCTTAGCATATTGACATTTTAAGTAAGAGGCCCAGCCCACGGCCCTAAGCCCTAAGGGCTTTTCAGGGCTTTTTACCAGATGGGCCGGGCTTGGGCTTGAAAAGTAGGCCCGATGGTAGGGCATGGGAGGGCCTGGGCCTCAGTTTTCTGCCATGGGCTTTTTTAGGCCCGGCACGGCCCATGGCCAGATATAATCCACACTGACATGTTTTTCCTGGAATGACCTGCACTTGCACATGAAAAGTACAGCAAAACTGGGCCTTTCTGGTGAGCACGGCCTATGCCACATAACAATTTCGACTTGTATGTGTCAGCAAGCGGTCCTATGTCAGGTGACGGGGCAGCACTCAAGTCTTCACATATGTGATTTTATGTTCTTGAACCTGGGTTTTTTTAGAAAGAGGGAGGTGGTTGTGGGTATATGCATTTTTTTTTGTTAGCAAGTGTGCGATGAGTGTAGATCAAGTAGTTTAAGAACCTTCTTATCATTGTTTTATCACGTGAGAGTATAGGCCGTAAAATCATGTGTTCATTGAATTTCCATGCTTTGTCTCCCCTTCCAAAAGGAGAAGAAAAAGATGAACTGCAAACTTCATGCAATGAGTAGTTCAATGTCAATTACATGAGGAAAAATTAAGAATCTCATGACCATGATGTCCAACTTATAAATACTCCCGTTCAGGTCTAGCTTGTTCAAGACTTGCTCGCGAATGCCAAAAAGAAAAAAAAAACTGCGAACCCTAAAATATTGGAGGAAAACAAGAGACGAGGAGCTATCCAAGCAAGTGCAAGATGTCGCCGTGCTGCGAGAGCTTGGATTCAAAGGGTTACTGTGGACAGCAAGACGAATCTTCATTGGAGTTTCCTTACACTATGTGCGACAAGGCCAACCATTTTTTCTATTGGGACGACTTCCACCCGATGCATGCAGGGTGGAAGGCTGTGATGAAGTAGCTAGAAAAGCCCCAGGAGAGTTTATAGATCAAGACTAGCTTAGGCTTCACATGATCTTCATGGAGCCTATATATCTTCAAGTATTTTAGAGGCTACAACTTTCCTAGATTCTCAAAATATTTATTATATATTTGCATCCTTTTGTGAAAGTTATCTTTAGAACTAGTAATACCTTTCATCTGTCACGTACGTGTAATGTCTTTCATCCATCTTGATGTACCATCTTCGGCTGGCTCCTCTGCCGTGACAGGCTAAGCACGATGGCGAACTTACATCGCAAGACCATTACCTCGGGATCGTCTTGCCCTCGATGTGACTTGTCTTCTGAGGATGCGGCGCACCTCGCTCTACTCTGCCCATGCACGGGCCAGGTCTGGTCCATACTGGGACTCCAGGCCCCTAACCGCATCGACCTCATCTGGGATACTCCTACTCCGGTAGGCCTCGACATCAACATTTGGCCTACTGTCGCCCTTGCCGTCCTCTAGAAGCTCTAGGATTCCAGAAGCGCTCGTGTGTTCCGTAACGAGATAAACTCCCCCCTAGATACTATTCGGAACATTATCTCCGATTTCACGCTTTGGTCCTTCAGATTTAAGGACCACGTTAGTAGGGAGGCTGCCGTGTCTTGGCGCCTGTACCTCTCCTCTCGCTGTAATCTATAATGTATTCTGTAATTTGCCCTCGGTCACGTTTGAGTAATATA
>NC_041392.1:577597862-577616737 GCF_002162155.2 Triticum dicoccoides
AAAAAACCTTGATGTACCCAACCTCACAATGATCATGGGTAGTCGAAGACACACAACGCAAAGGACAACGCACGGTGGGGAGATTAATTCTCCCCGGCCAGCCTCGACTGAATCCACCTTCAATTTGGCACACGTAGACTACTATGTGTATTTCCACATGAAGGTGGAGGTGTAATTTCATACTGACCTTTATCTATACCTACTAAATAAAGGAATGACAGTGTGTTTCTCTGATTCGTACATATCATAAGTGAAAGGCAAGATTTCTGCAAAAAAAAAAAAGTGAAAGGCAAGATGATACTAATTTTCTACGTCGTTGTTCAACCCTCCTATATGACAGGTCACCTCCGCTCCCCAATACTTAACCACCAGATTATTATTCAGCCCTCCAATGTTTCTACGCTATAAGATGGTCCGCCTCCAGCTCAAGATCTTTGATGGCAATGTATTTCTTTAGTACCGTATCACCTATTTGAGTGAGAGGTCTCGAAGCAGCGACGTTAGAAAGGGTCAGGTTTGGCCAGTCGATAGCAAGAAGATGAGCGGTTCAGAAAAGAAAAATTACAAGTAGATGCACGATGAGCACATTGCAATCTATTTTTCCATATCTGTTGACGGCACGCTCGACTTGGCCCGAGGATCACGACCCACAGAGGCGCGGCAGATCTCCTACGTGCGGTCGGCGTCGGACGCAACTACGCCAACCAACACGCAACATGATAGTCTAGCCTCATTGTTTTACGGCGCCGGCGCGCACGATGCACGGGCTCTTTTAAGCATCTCTAATGGACGCGCGGGTGCGCGACGCGCTAAATTATTTTTTCAACGTTAGAATAGTATATATATTTTTTTACGCGTAGGAGGGTGCTTGCTCCAGCAGGCGCTATAAAATATGGCACGCCGCTATAGCTCTAGCAGCTGCTACAAAATTCAGCACACGCGAGCAGCCGGCATTTGGCAAATATGAACAACATGTATCAATTTGACAAACAAATGCCACATCATCTTCCTCCTCTTCTTCCTTCTCTTCTGAAATCACAACTAAACTGGGCCTTTCTGGCGAACACGACCCATGCCACATATAACAAGTTTCGATGTGTATGTGTCAGCACGCGGACCTATCTCAACTGACGGAGCGGCACTCAAGTCTCCACAGCTGTGATTTTATGTTCTTAAACCTGTTTTTCTAGAAAGAGGCGGGTGGGTGTGGGTATATGCCTCTTTTATTAGCTAAGTGCGTGATGAGTTGTTGATCAAAGTCATTCAATAACTATTTTATCATCGTTTTATTACTCGAGAGTATATGCCGTAAAATCATGTGATCATTCAATTTCCATGCTTTGTCTCCCCTTCCAAAAGGAGAAGAAAAGGGTGAATTGAAAACTTCATGCAATGAGTAGTTCAATGTCAATTACATGAGGAATAGTAAGAATCTCATGACCATGATATCCAACTTATAAATACTCCTATTTAGGTCTAGCTTGTTCAAGAATCGCTCACGAATGCCAAATCAACCGACCTAGAACTCTGGAATATTGGAGAAAAACAAGAGATGAGGAGCTATCATTCGAAATAGGCTTTCTCGATGAGGAGCTATCGAAGCAATTCAATCGCGGGATGTTGTCACCGTGCTACGAGAGTTTGGATTCAAAGGGTTACTGCGGACAACAAGGTGAGTCTTCATTGGAGCTCCGTCGCACTGTGTGCGACAAGTCTAACATTTTTTTCTATTGTGGGACGACATGCACCCGACGGATGCAAGGCGGTGCTAGAAAAGCCCTCGAGAGAGTTTATAGATCAAGAGTAGCTTAGGCTTCATATCATCTTCATAGAGCCATTATCCTTAGAATTAGTAATGCCTTTCATTTGTCATTGTATGTCTACAACAAAGGTGTCTTTCATGTGACTCGATGTACAACTTCACCATGATCATGGGTAGTGATGACGCACAACACAAAGGAGAACGCACGACGGGGAGAGTCTCCCTAGCCAGCCTAGACTGAATCCACCTCGAATTTGACACGCATTGACCATTGTGTTTTTTAGGGAAGCTATGTAGTGTGCAGTGGCGGAGCTACGTAGGGGCAAAAGTGTGCTATGGCCCGCCCAATCCAAACAGGAAATAGTGTAGTGTTAGGGTAAACTGGGGTCATGAGGGCAAATTTTATGTAATTTCTTCTATCTTGGCGGGCACTGGCCCGCCTAACTATTCCTAGCTAGCTCCGCCACTGGCAGTGTGGGAGGCAGTGATGAAGCAGCTCAAAAAGCCTTTGAAAAAGTTTATAGATCAAGACTAGCTTAGGCTCCATATAATCCAGACTAGCTTAGGCCCTACAGCCATGGACAAACTCAATTCGGTTCACCGAGACCTCCATGCATGGGACCGCCGAGTCTTGAAAAAACCACAGGCAAAACTAAAGAGGGCTTGACGGGAACTTGAGGCGCTAATAAGGGAACCGTTTTCGGATGATGTGAAGATGAGGCAAAAAGAACTATCAGTTTTGATTGAAAACTTGCTTGAACAGGATGAGATCTATTGGGCCCAGAGGGGTCGAGTTAATTGGTTAAAGAAGGGAGACCGGAATTCTTCATATTTCAGCATTCAGCAACAGCAAGAAGGCGAAGGAACCTGATAAAAAAACTTAAAGATGAAAGCCAGAATTGGGTGGAAGGCAATGGCAATCTCAGTCCACTAGTTCGTGACTATTTTCGTAATCTCTTCACCTCGAGTTCTGCTGAGATTGACCATGGTTTGTTATCTTCTATTAAACCTGTTGTAACAAATAATATGAATGAGTTTCTTGTTGCCCGTATACCGGGAGGATGTGCGCAAAGCTCTTTTTCAGATAGGTGATATGAAGGCGCCGGGCCCCGACAGGTTACATGCAATCTTTTTAAAGAGGTTTTGGCACATTGTGGGAGAGGAGCTAACAGATGAGGTGTTGGATGCAATAAACAAAAGAAAAATACCGGCTGGATGGAATTCAACAAATATCGTTTTGATCCCCAAGGTTGACAGTCCAGATGTAATAAGTCAGTACAGGCCAATCAGTCTATGTAATGTCATATATAAGATTATTTTAAAGATGATTGCTAATAGACTAAAGAGAATTCTTTCAGAAGTTATTTCTCCAACGCAGAGTGCTTTTGTACCAGGTAGATTAATTACTGATAATGTCCTGGTTGCCTATGAATGTTTCCACACCATAAAAAAGAAGACCCATGGGTCTTCGGGGTACTGTGCGGTAAAGCTTGATATGATGAAAGCATATGATAGAGTGGAATGGAGATTTCTGGAAAAGATGATGCTGAAGATGGGGTTTCATGGGCAGTGGGTCCAAATGATAATGGAATGTGTTCCTTCTGTGAGCTATAGAGTCCGTTTCAATGATACAGAAACGGAAGAATTTCTACCCACTAGAGGCCTCAGACAGGGGGGTCCCCTCTCCCCTTATTTATTTTTGTTATGCTCAGAAGGACTTTCTAGCATGCTTGCTCGTGAGGAAGAGATTGGAAATCTGGAAGGTGTCAAGGTATGTAGGAATGCACCTACTATCTCTCATCTTCTTTTTGCGGACGACTCATTGATTTTAATGAAAGCAAACATGCAATGGGCAAACACATTGAAAAGGATTCTAGGCGTTTATTGTGGTAGTTCAGGACAACTGGTTAGCAACGCCAAATCTAGCATATTTTTTAGTCCTAATTCCCCTGTTGGTGCACGAGAGAATATTTGCAGGGAACTTAATATTGTTACTGAAGCACTATCAGACAAATATTTGGGGCTGCCCACTATGGTGGGGGTTGATAAAAGTGACTGTTTCCAACATCTCATTGACCGGGTATGCCAGCGTCTGAAGGGTTGGAAGGAAAATTTTCTCTCGATGCAGGGTAAGGAAATTCTGGTAAAATCAGTAGCTCAAGCAATTCCCTCGTATGCTATGTCAGTGTTCAAGTTACCTAAAGGAATATGCAAAACAATCACGGATGAAATAGCTGGCTTTTGGTGGGATGATGGTGAGGTAAAAAAGAAAATGCATTGGTTTGCATGGTGGAAGATGTATGTACCAAAGAAGAAAAGGGGCTTGGGGTTTAGAGACCTTCACTGTTTCAACCTTGCTATGTTAGCAAAACAGTGCTGGCGACTAATCCAAAACCCGGACTCTTTACGTGCACGTGTGCTGAGTGCAAAATACTACCCCAATGAAAATATTTTGAAGGCAGGACCAAAGAAGGGATCGTTATTTACTTGGCAGAGTATCTGTGCGGGCATCCAAACCTTCCAAAGGGAGTGCATTTGGCGTATGGGATCAGGAGCACAAATAAACATATGGCATGACCCTTGGATTCCATCAAGTCCTTCAAGGAAAGTAATCACCCCGAGAGGTGCAACGATGCTAACATATGTGGAAGAACTTATTGATCCATATACTGGCAGGTGGGATGAAGTCTTAATTAGAGATGTGTTTTCACCAGTGGACGCTTATAGGATTCTACAGATTCCTTTGAATATTCAGTTAATGGAGGACTTTGTAGCTTGGAATTACACACGATCAGGGACCTTTTCGGTCCAGTCGGCATACCATAGGGAATTTGAACATCAACACAGTCAGCGACTTGTTTGTTCAGATGGACAAGGGAACACACATATTAATACTATCTGGAAGGAGGTATGGAAACTTAAACTCCCAGGGAAGATCAAACATTTTGTGTGGAAGGCTCTCAATGGATCACTACCCTGTCTTGGGATATTAGCAAATAGACACATACCACTTGTTCCCCAATGTCCGTTCTGTGCAGTGGGGATCGAGGACATTCTACATATTTTGTTCACTTGCAAGAGGGCGAAGGAGGTGTGGTCAGAATTGAAGCTACGTAACATTATCGCAGAAGCAACTGAGCAGGATAGGTCGGGTTCAATCACTGTAGAAATCTTGTGCAGCAATAACTCTGTTACAGAGGGGCTACCGACGGCAGAGCTCATAGCAGTGGCCGCTTGGTTTCTTTGGTGGCAGCGCCGCCAACATGTCAAGGGGGAGGCGATCGAGACCCCTGATAGGGCTGCTGTTTCTATAAGAGTCTTAGCCACCAACTTCATTCGAGCCTACACAACTAAGCAGCCAGTGAGAAGCTATGAACGCATGTGGAAACGACCACCTATGGACGTGGTAAAAATTAATGTTGATGCCGCCTTTAAGCCTGAAACCTTGTCAGGTGCAACGGGAGCTATTGCTCATGACGAACGAGGAAAATTTATTGCAGCGGCAACATGGTATACACCTCAAGTCGGCAGTGTTGATTCAGCGGAGATGACAGCGATCAGGAATGGGCTATACTTAGCTGGGAAAATTGGATGCAACAAAGTGTTGGTGGAGTCAGATAATAGCTTTGTGGTGGAACTAGTGCAAAATCCAGATGCATATGTGGGGCGTGACGTTGTTACTGTACTGGAATGCAAGCAATTATCTTTGGACTTTGCGATTGTGGAGTATTCTCACTGCCTACGTGAAGCAAATATGGTGGCTCGTGAGTTAGCACAATGTTCCTTTAGAGAATATGCTTCTATGTTTTGGGATTCTGTCATCCCTGACTTTATTTCTCACTCTTATGTAAACGATCTCGCTATTATTTGAGGAATAAAGTCAATTATGTTTAAAAAAAATCCAGACTAGCAATTCATAGAGGCATTAATTCATACATGGTGCCTATATATCTTACGATTGTTTCTTTTTTTTCTTTGGATGGTTTCAAGTACTTTCGAGGCTATATCATTTCTGGATCCTCAAAATGTATGTGATATATCCATTTTTCGAGATATATTTACATCTTGTTATGTGGAAATTATCTTAGAAGTAGTAATGTCTTTCATCTGCCACTTATGTGTGCACAAAGATGTGGTTTAGCTTTTCGGAAATTCTGCTAAAAAACAGAACAATACTTGGAGCTCCAAACCAATTGGCCTCGTTGGGTTTCCTCAAAAAATAGTGAGCATATCTGTTCACCTCGACGGCGCCGGGCAAAGTAGCCTCCTGCCGCCTCCTACCGAAGTCAATGTAGGAGACCGGCGGGCGGCGGGGTGCCACCGTGTTGTGGCGGGGAGAGTCTCCCTGGCCAGCCTCCACTGAATCCACCTCAATTTTGACACACGTTGGCTGCTATGTACAGTTCCTTGTGAATGTGGAGGTGGAATTTCATGCTGAGGGAATAAACTGAGATCGATCAATTCAAATTGGACAAATTTCAGAGTCTCATTCATACCTACCTTTATCCATCTCAACCGCTAATCGTGTTTTTTTTTCTATCTCGTGCATTATTTAGAACGAGGGAATATTCAAATCCATCAGAAAATGTTAGTGTGTCAGTTCATGAATTCTTCCATTTCGTTGCTGAGAATGATTTCTGTTAGGAAATTAAAAGCTGCCAACATAAGCTTCACCCTTTCTAAAGTAAAAGCACTGATATTACTATTATGCCACAGGAGAAACACAACGTCACTAAACACCTATATCTAACAAGAAGGAAGGCCATATCTGACAAATAGAATGGCCAGCCAAAAGAAAAAGAAAAAAGGCAAGGGAAACAAGCTAGCTATACCCTACCCACTCCTAGTTGTTCTTGGGCGGGTGGTTCCGTGGTCTACGGTAATCAGCGGTGAAGGGTATGTGGCCATCGAAGTAAGCCCCTGGATGAAGTTTCCTGCTCCTAAAATAACAGTCCATACTCAGATCCTTCCCTCCTCCATGCCCACATTGTCCAACAGAATGTTTTGCAGCTGGGCTTGCCGTGCTTCTATCATCCGTCTTCTCCATGGCTGCATCTCCAAGAACCATCTCTCCTCTTGTCAGTGCATTGCTTCTGCTTCCCTCGTCTGTGATGGTTTTGTCGACAGTGGGCTCCTGCATATCAAGACTAACTTTAGTTATACATTATCCCCGGCGGATAGTGCATTTCATCGAAACACCTATAAGTTTTTGACAACCCCTTGCAGTACTTACCAGCCTGGTTTCCGGTCCTCTCACGCTGTCGGTTGCCGTCAGCAACTCTGAGAACAAAGAGTAAGCATGTCAGAGTTTTGTTCAAAATCATAAATGATCATGCCTGTGCCAGTGTGAACTATAAGAAAGAAAAGAGCAGTCGGATGAAAGGCCTTATATAGCTCTAGCATGAACACTCAGAAGCACCGGTGTATACCTCTGTGCGCAATGGCGACGAAGGGCTCAAGGGTGGCCGATAGGACGGCCACCCCAAGCAAGAAGCTTGCACAGCTCAACGGCTGCATAACTAACCGTGGCCCTGTTCGTCGAGTATGTCGGTCGTGTAACTAACGAACAGGAAAGGGAAGGAGAGAAGCAGGACGCTGAGAGGGTGGATTTATAGGGACATTCGACACCTCATTGGTCAAAGCCCGACCTTGTGGCACGTATCTCCTGCGCGTGGAATGCCGCATCTGTACTTGCAGGCCATATAGTAGTCTGATCCCTCGGCATTTTCTTATTGGCTTGAGTATATTCACGTCCTTGGAAGTGCTCAAAGTTTGTCCCTTGCCGTTTGGCAAGCAGTAGTTTCCGATGATCTCTTGTGAACTGTGAATTAAAACTGCTCCAAGGATCTGCCATTGCTTGCGGCTGAAGATTTTGGATGCATTGGGCATTCTGCCCATGGATGCATGCAACGAGCAAAGTGTAGTGGCCAACTAGAAAGGATTTCGGTGACCAAGGCCAGAACCTAGGGCTTCGACCTCACCTCCAATTGATCTATAGTAATGGTTCCCGTGTTCTCCCAACACGTACCGTCAAACCATATTTACGCATCAGAGTCCCAGACGATGACCAAAAACAACCGGTGGCGAGCGTGAATCAGACGGCCGCGCATGCAAGATCACACGCACCAGTGTTACACCACCGCCGTTGTCGGTGCCATTGAATTTCAGGAGCTTAGGAGTGAACGCTCGTCGTCGGCAAAACCGTTCGCAGTCGGTTGAATTTGGTCAGTTTTCAGAGGTGGATTAGACTTTCGAGCGTCAACTGTTGCAGTTGGTTGGGTTTGGCCGGTACATTGATTCGGCTTTCGAGCGTCGACTGACTTGACGGTTCCTCTTTTCAGCTGCTGGCCATTGCCGATGGCTCTTAAAGCACGAGCAAGATGCCGAATGAGAGCTTCGGTACTGCTGCTTTGGGGAACAGGCGCTGGGCCCGGAATGCGTTCTTGGAGACAGTCAACTCGGTCTCCTGGGGCTTCAAGCTGTACCAGATGCGCCCGTGTGCGTCCTCACGATTCACACTTGGCCGAGAGGTTCATGGAACTGAATTTCTTCCGTTCGCCTTTTCGCTGAACCTACCAAAAATATGTATAATCTCTCAGGCGAGACAGGTTTTACTGTCCATTCTGCTGGAAGCTTTTGTGGAGAAGCAGCAGTCAGGCGACTTCGGAACGCACTCGTACGCCAGCAGCAAAAGGCAGCTCTTGCGTTTACCTTGTGAGCTGCTAGCACGTGCAACGCCGCGTCGGGCTCCGGCGACGGCATCATTTGCGCGCACTGGGAGTGGCCGGAGCACGAGGGCGCGACCTCCTAGCCGAGTGGGCGGGCGGGCCCGTCGCTTCTCGCTTCTCGGCGCGTCCCTGGTCCTGGACGGAGGCAGCAGCGACACATTGTCTTCCTTGCAGGGGCAGCAAAGCGGCTCGAACCCAGAGCTCATGTAGTACCAGCGAGCACTCTACCTTTTCACAACTTCCGTGGATTAACTTTTCCATCGTCCTAACTGTTGTTGTAGGCTGCTTTGTGGTGGATCTGGACACGCTGTCAGCGCTAACGTGCGACAAGGCAATCTAATAGGTGTAGTTTTTCGTTAGGCCACGTCCATTGCAGGGGTGCTTTGCCTAGACGCATGTGTGAGAACAAAGGTACACATGATCGCACAGCATTTCTGTAGGAGTCTTTATTTCCAATGTTAAGTAGGAGTACTACCTTCTCTCGGGTTTACAAGGCTCGGATACATTTTTTGACACTCACTTTCAGCATCAAATTAACTAACAAAATATTAACTATATGTTATAAAAACATACTCCGTCCGTATTAAAATATAAGACATTTTTTGCTCTAAATTTAGGCCAAAAACGTCTTATATTTTGAAACAGATGGAGTGTCATTTACTTTGTCTTGGAAAAATGTTGTCAATGATATTATTTTTCATTCTCAACTCATTGTGTTGTACAACACATGGTTAAAGTTGGCAAATTCGAATCGTTCCTGCAGCTGGAATTAATGTCCTTCAAATCAAAGGACAAAGCTTATGAGATGCACAACACCTATGCCATTAAGGTTAGGTTCAGTATTAGAAACAGTCAGACAAAGCACCTATCAGATAAATTGCAATAACCGAGGACATTGAGAACCGAGTCATCAAAGGACACTACAATGACGGGTTGCGATGCTTGTGATCAGTTGAGTGTCAGCAAATAGGGGATTCGGACAGTGCAAAAGGTTGTATCGATCACAATCATTATCTTGTTAGTCCAAATAAGTTGCATATAAGCTTGAGATCCCAAAGATGTGTTAGAGAAGTGGACAGGATGCTAATTCGCCGGATACAGGAAGTCGGGATGGTGCCAGATGTATTCATGGAGTTTCACACATGAGTGGAGAAAGTGTCATTCTCAAGGATGGATTGCAATAATGAGATTGGTCGCAAACGCAATAAGTATTCAGAATCCAGTGATGCGCAAACAGTTAGAATACTTGAGTAATAAGCATACAGAGGATTTCTATATATTTTTATGCCATTCAGATAGATGAGGAAGGTGGTCAAATAGCTAATTTCATTTGGGCATACGTTAGTCTATCATGGATCATGCATGCTTTGGTGATTTTATATCATTTGACACCACATTTGAGACTAGTAAGAGTGAAATGGCCTTTGCTCCACTCCTTGGAACCAACCATCACAAGTAGACAATAACTTTTGGGTATGCTCTATTATTTAATGAGACAACTAAATCATTTATTTGGCTCTTTGAGACCTTTATAATGGCAATATCAAGCAAGCGTTCAAGCACAAT
Source organism: Triticum dicoccoides (assembly GCF_002162155.2). NCBI lineage: Eukaryota > Viridiplantae > Streptophyta > Magnoliopsida > Poales > Poaceae > Triticum > Triticum dicoccoides. Next base: position 577,607,919 of record NC_041392.1, read on the forward strand.
TTTACTAATCAAGACGCGACCATGGCATCAATAATTGCTTATGTATTCTGAAATACAAGCCATCTTCTTTGTTTGTGGCACATTATTTATGTTAATGCTGCTAAATTTCTCGAGCATATAATTCATAAGCATCTTGAGAAGTTACCACCTGATTTTAAAAGATGTGTGTAGAAAGACATATCCTAGTTTCATGTAAAAAAGAAGCGGCTTGAACTTTGAGGACAACAAATAGATGGAAAATTTATATGGCCTCGGGAAAAGGTGGATGCTATCTACTGTGTCTCTTTTAAAGTCGATATGACCTCGACTAAAAGGAGCGACGGTACGAATAATCTCTTGAAGAAAAATATTTCGTATGAAAATCGGTCTTTCATAACTCCTTGTAGAATGTGAGAAGGTTTCTGTTAGTCTTCGTAAAAATGAGTTGGTAAAGATTTTAATTCACATGTAAAGAAACGGATTTATTGCATCCCAAACTTCTCTTTCTTGAAGACCACAGCTGAATCATATACAAGTAGGGTGTACTCAGAGTTTGAGAAACAATTTAAAAGAAATTTGTCATTGTATTATAAATTGATACAAATTGAGTGCTCAGTATTGACATATGACCATTACATGTTTTGCAGAAAATACGAATTCATATGTATGTATACATGTTTTAAATTGCAAATGTGGTTTCATAAAATATGGCATCCATATGTTATAAGTATATTGTGCGAGCATGTCTTCAAAGTCTTCAATACTTAGCCGCCCTCGAGACCGGGACGCCATTTCCGCCTTCATCGCCGACCTTCGCTCGATGGCTGTCCGCCTATCGCCGCCGCCACCGCCGCCTCCTCCAGAGCCTGACTAGATGCTTGGTGTTCCTCTTCGGCTTTGGCTCCGACCTTGGCCGTGCAGCTTTCTTTGTTGTTTCTTAGGGCTTGTTGAGCTGTGCCCTCAGCAGAACCCTTTGGTTATCTTATTGTGTTTTGTGGGTGCGTCTGTCCTGGACTGGTACTTGTATGTGTGCTCTTGGCGGTTTGCTTTATCTATAAAACGGGGCGAAAGCCTTTTTCGGTAAGCCTTCAATACGAATGATGTTTTCATTTGCCATCGTAATATACACTAAACATAAGGACAAAATATGCAAAAAGAGAATTTTATATTAAGAAACAATTGAAACTGCATGTTACACGTATCTCATAATCATGAAAGATGGCATCCGCTACAATGAAGTGATCACTATCAAAAGAACTTATGAATGATTTGGAGAACTTCATTGAAGTTGGACTTGGAAGCACATAATCATTTAAGCGAAGATGCAAGAAAATTTGGTTTAGAGTTCCTCGGGCGATAAAAGGCGCCAACGGTAAACAACCATGGTCAAAGGTTGCCATACACATCATTTTCCAAGGTTGACATCACAGGATTAGCATATCCTCCGTGTATATAGATAGTTTGCCATTTGCCTTTTTATCACCCAAGGACTCGAAACGATATTGTACCTTTTAAAGTGCCTGTAGCACATTCAGTCAAAACTAGCAGAACCTCATGGGTTTTTTCTTGCATCTTACATATAGTATTATCGAATGTACAACTTATCAATGGCCTTTTTTGAAATCGTCAAGTTCTTTTGATAACACAAACACTTCAATGAATGGATGCCACCCTTCATGAGATACATGCAACATGTGTTTTCAAACTTACCTTCCTACTTGTTTCTCAATTAAAAAAAATTGCACATGTTGTCCTTCTCTTCATTATATGTTGTGATGGCAAAACGAAACATTATTGATATTGAAAACTTCAAAGGCACACTTGCACAATATACCTAGATATGGATGCATATTTTATCATTTTGGTATAAAATGTGTATGCATAACTATGAATTGGTACTTTGTGCAAGAACTTGTAATGGTCATATCTGCACTGCTGAATACAACCATTGCTCCATGATCATTGCACTTTTGCATAACTATATATGTCAAGATTGGCATTGGTTTGTACTCCCTCCGTCCTATAATGTAAGACGTTTTTTGATACTAGGACAGAGGGAGTGACAGTTTACAAGACAATGAAAATTGTCTTTTAAAATTCTTCCTCAAATTCTAAATGCACTCTCTTTGTATATGTTCAACTACATTCTTCAGCATAATTTGAGATATTTTTTCACGTGAATTCAAATCTTCATCAAACTTAATTTCACAAAGATTAGCGAAAACCCTCTCACATTCTACAGGGAGAAGCAGGACCTCATCGACGTGTTCCAGCAGCTCTACGCGCTCCGAGGCCGTGGTTTCAGCTGCCTTAACCAGGCGCTCCTCACGCTGCTGCCCAAGCGCGCGGACGCTCGCTGTCTCGGAGACTACAGGCCGATAAGCCTCATCCACCTCGTCGCCAAGATCTTCGCGAAGGTCCTCTCGCTGCGTCTCGCGCCCAAGCTCAATGCCCTCGTCAGCGCGAACCAGAACGCGTTCATCCCTGGACGCTCGTTGCATGACAACTTCGTCCTCGTCCGACAGTCCGCGCGCCTACTCCATCAGCTCAAGGCCCCCTGCTTGCTGTTGAAGCTCGACTTGGCACAGGCCTTCGACTCGATCAGCTGGCCGTTCCTCTTCGAGGTATTGCGCCAATACGGATTCGGCAACCGTTTCCTGGACTGGCTGGCCATTCTGCTTTCGTCGGCCAGCACCAAGGTGCTCCTGAACGGCAAGCCTGGCCCGACCATTTGGCATCACTGCGGGTTTCGACAGGACGACCCCCTCTCGCCCCAGCTATTTGTCCTCGCGGTCGACACGCTTAGCCGTCTCCTTCGCCGAGCCACCGAGACGGGCATCTTGCAGCAGCTTCACCCGCGGCGCCCGATCCCGGCCGTCTTGCTATATGCGGACGATGTGATCCTATTTTGCCACCCCACTCCGGGCGGCACCATGGCAGTGAAAGGAGTCCTGCAGCTCTTCGGACGCGCGTCGGGCCTCCAGGTGAACTTCCTGAAGAGCTCTGCCACACTCATCTGCTGCGACGCCGACGACATGGCGCCCATCATCGCGCACTTGGCTGCCCCATCGTGGACCTGCCTATCACATATCTTGGCATCCCGCTCACGATCAAGCGCCCATCCGCTGCCCTGCTCCAACCGGTGGTTGACAAAACTGCTGGCATGCTGCCTACCTGGAAGGCGTGCCTCATGAACAAGGCTGGCCGCCTTTCTTTTGTCAAGGCCGTGCTCAGCACCATCCCCATCCACCAGCTGCTGGCGCTAGCACCACCGAAGCGGATCATCAAGGCGCTGGAGAAGATACAGAGGGGATTCCTTTGGGCCGGACGCGCCGAAGCCAACGGCGGCCACTGCCATGTCAACTGGCGGCGCGTCGCACGGCCAATCTTGCTTGGAGGACTTGGTGTCCACGACCTCGAGCGCACAGGCCTTGCCCTCCGCACACGTTGGCTGTGGCTAAGCCGCACCGACAGTGCTAGGGCTTGGAGTGGTCTTGACCTGCAGTTCTTCGCCGACGAGCGCGCCTTTTTCTTTGCCTCGACCACCATGCAGATAGGCAACGGCCAGCTCGCCTTGTTCTGGGAGGACCGCTGGATTGACGGACGCTCCGTCAGCGAGATCACGCCGGCGTTATACTCTTGCATCCCCAAGAGACGCCGCAAGCTGCGAACGGTGGCGGATGGCCTTCAGGCCAACAATTGGGCGCGCGACATACAAGGCAACGTTGGGATTCAAGAGATCAGCGAGTACCTGCAACTCTGGCACATGATTGAGCACACAACGCTCTCCGCCGAGCCAGATCATCTACTCTGGAAGTGAAGCTCCAAAGGCACCTACACCGCGCAGTTCGCCTACCTTGCCATGTTCCACGGATCCACCGCATGTGATGCTTGGAAGCTCACTTGGAAATGTTGGGCGCCGCCCCGGGTACGCTTCTTCCATTGGCTCGCCCACTTAGACCGGTGTTGGACTGCTGACCGCCTCGCCCGTCGCGGCTTGCAGCACCCCGCGTGCTGCCCACTTTGTGACCAGGCGCCGGAGACCCTCTAGCATCTCCTCCTCGCCTGCCCGTTCTCCCGGCAGGTATGGTATGAAATCCTGAGCTGGCTAAGGGTTCCCTGCAACCCACCTGATGGCGAGCCATCAACCAACACCTAGTGGCTCTCCGTGCGGCAGCACACGCCCAAGCCTATGCGCAAGGGCCTCGCCTTGGCGACACTACTCATTCCTTGGATGCTATGGAAGCATCGGAACGACTGCGTCTTCGACAGAGCCAGCCCTTCTATAGCTACGCTACTGGATAAAATCAAAGAGGAGGCGACCCTTTGGGCCAGAGCCGGAGCGTTGGGCTTGCGTGCCCTCATTCCCCAAACCTAGGATGTACATTAATTGCAGCACCCTCACCCTGTATAACTGCCTCCTAGGAGGATGTAACTGAAACCCCTTCCTTTTCAATGCAATGAAATGCAAATCTTCTGCGTTTTCTCGAAAAAAAAAACATTCTACAGGGAGTTCTGAAAGACTAAGTTTCCCAGAAAATCTTTTCTTGACGACATTATGCATTCCTTTGGTCCTTTTGAGTAGAGGTCGTATCAATTGTGTAAAAGAATCATGATAGGTAGCATTCCATTTTTTCCAAAAAACTTATAGGTTTACCATCCGTTGTCCTCAAGATTGTACTCGCACAACAAGTCAAGCCACTTGTTGTTGAAGTAAAACTCTTCGTACACGCATCTTTAAAATCAGGTACAAACTTCTCATGATGCTTATGATACATGTGCATTAAGATAAATGTGTCACAAATAAAGACGATGGTTTGTATTTCAGAATATATAAGTTGTTGCCCATGCCATGGCCGCATCTTGATTAATGAAAATATGTTTGGATGTTTGCTTAACATTGACAAAAGGTCTCAGGTAGACAAACATAACAGAGCAGACCCAAAAGTTATTGTCAGTTTATGTTGGAACAAAATTTCGTTCTTTATGCAGTGGTTAAATGCCCCAATCGATTTTGTCATCGATAATTGAAACAATGGGAAGTACATACAAGTCACAAAGAATTTAACACAAATAGTAGAAATAACTGAAGAAGACATCATGTCCAACGGGCTTCTGAGTTTCTATTCACTACCTACTATCTAACAAGGAACCAGCTAAAACTCTTGAAATGTACTACAAATTAGAAGGAAAAAATGACCCATTCACACTAACGCATGGAGGTAGATACAAAAGAAGCCCATTGGAATTGGATAAACTACTTTGGAAAAAGGCGACGACTAAGTGATGTTGTACAACTACTTCAAAATTCATTTGTTTTTCCCCGAAATAGGATGTTTTGTACCTAAATTTCCTAAAAACTATGATGTCAAACGATGTTAGCTTCAATTATGATAGCTTACAAATTTCTTGTTCATAATTTCAATCATTTTGCAATTGTCTACAACATCTACAACACCAAATTTCTTGTTCATAATTTCAATCATTTTACAAATTTCAATGATCCTTAAGTCGAACTTTATAGTTTTGACCAAATTATAGAAAGAAGTATCAACATCTACAACACCAAATCAATATCATTAGACATCATGAAATATATTTTCACACTATTTATTTGGTACAGTATAATTTGATATATTTTTATATGAAGATGGTGAAATATTATGAGTTTAGACTTAGGACAAAATATATCTGAGAGAGTAATAACCAGCCACAACAATTAACATGCAAGCTGTTCTTGCATGATTCTCTAGCAAGTATGTGTCCGTCCTAGTTTACATGTCATCCTTGTATTTCGAGTTTTAATTACATTGACAGTGACCCACATTTCATTGGTCAGACTGATGGTCATACTTGAACCTCAAATGTGCAGGCACCATGTAAACTGCGACGGAGGGAGTATATATTGTATTAATAGAGAAACAGGATAGCTAGAACATGAGCGTTGAACTGAACAAAGATGATGATTACATTGAATGATCCAGTGATTCGTTTCAAGCTCAAGCTCTATGACAAAGCAATCAAGTGACATAAATCCATATTTGAAGAGAACTTTCCAGAGGGAAGACACAAATTCCCAGTTTAGTTATCTATCAAATGTTTCTATGAAAAAGAAAAACTACGACAGTGTAATGATACAACAACTTATGTACAGTGTAACAATGGTGTTGCTTCATACTCCGTGGGAGTAGCATTGTTGATGTGCCAAATGAATGGCTTTGAAAACTCAGGGGGTCGGGAATGAATGATCATTTCTTCTCACGAAACAATTCAGTGTGCATAACCCTCACCCAAACCAATATACCTTCCACAGCAAAACTAAAAACACCCAATGGAATAGATTATACAGATGAAATAAATACAGATACTATCAAAACTAACCTTCCACTATTTTCAGCTCCCGGAAGTGGAAGTTACTTTGAAGCAGTCAATATTGCACAATTTAACCGACCTCATCATCCCTCCAAAGCTGTCACACAATTCATTGCAAGAGTCAAGAAGACAAGACAAGCATATGTCCTGTAACAGGAATCCACATTAAACAGTAAAACAAACAGAGTGCATGTAAGAATATACAGACCGGTCAATGCTTTTCCGTGGCTTATCAGATTGATCCACACTAGCCCGTGGTTTGTCAGGATGATCTACACTCTTTCTGCCTTTATCCTTCCTATCTATGCTGCTCCTTGGTTTCTCCCGTCGGTCTGTACTCCGCCTGTGATCAGTGCTTGACCTTGATTTGTCCCTCACATCCGTGCTTTTTCTTGAACTCTCCATACTTTCAGATCCTGTTTCAAGATCTGAAGGGCCTGAACTTTCTGGAGATTCATCTTTCAGTGGTGGGGACTTCTCTATGGCTGTGACGAACTTCTTTAGGTGCTTAATGTATTCGGGATAGAGTTCCAAATTACAATGGTTCCCACCTTTGACCCACAAAGGCTCATACTTCACTTTGGACAGTTCCCACAGTGCTCTCCCATGAGAACAGTCAACAACATCATCAGCCGTACCCTGCAGATGAAATAGTTTTAATGCCATAAATAGGTGAGGGAATATTGATGTTGCTATGGAACAGGCATCTCTTCCCAAAACACCATAATCAGAAATTGTTAAATTTCCGTCCAAGGAAAGAGTTGTACTCTTCAAAAGGAAAGGACAGTCACATAGGCATTACAACAGTACAGCTATGTTGAACTTAATCTATCGCTTTACATGTGATTGTTTTACTAATTACATTATATGATGCCAAATGAATATTCTTAAAACTTATAAGACCGGTGAGTGAATAGGTGAACTGGCTGTTGGACAGGCAAACCAGCAGGTTGACCGATGAACCAACAGCCTGGCGGCTGGGGTCATCGGTTCGGTTTTTAGAACTGTGCTAGAAGCATCTAACTTGAAACATATTTGAAGAGAATGGAGAAAACAATATAGAGATAATCAAATCTAAAAAGGGCTCCAATCCATCCCCGCGCCACCAAACTGGTACGGGACCAACTATTGATTTCCTTTTCATAGGAGGAAAGAACACCACCAAAATTAAAATACAAAAGCATTTCATGTCATATGGAGTTTTAAGACCTTTAGGGAATCTTGCTGTCACTAGAATACTCACATGGATTACTAACACGGGGCATTTGACCAATGTAACTTTGTCAATGTTCTGCAAACAAAAATATAGGGATCAGATCAAGGAAAAGATGAAACTGAAAGAAACAAAGTAAAATAATCACCTTATATATGTCAAACCAGTATGTATGTTTCACAGGATACATTACTCTCAAGCCAGACGAAATTGGACTATGTAGAACCACTGCTCTCAAATGAGGCAAACGAGATGCCAAATCTAAAGTAGGGCCACTGCCAACTGATTGACCATACAGAATGATGTTTTCCTCAGAGGCCCCATAAGTTTCTATGAGACACCTATAAGCGGCCTCTATGTCTGCATAAGTGTTCTGCTCACTTGGCTGCAGAATCAAATAGAAATAAATCAAGTCAGCTATGCAAACCGATGGTAGCTGAACCTCTTAAAACAGAAAGCAAAGGGGAAGAGGAGAGGAAAAGTACTTTCCTAGAAAAAGATTGAGTCTATACCTTCCCAGATGATTGCCCATATCCAGAATAATCATAACTGTAAAAGTGGGAAAGAATATACTTCATTAGTTACTGTGTGAAGCCAAAATGGGTATTAGGATCAGTGAAATATATGTGACACTGCCAGCAGGATCATGACTGGTAAGTATCAACTATCAACAGTATCAAATGGAAGAACATACATATCATAAACACAAACACAGAGCTTAAATCAAGTACAGTAATATATAAGAATTCTCCTTGAAATTTGCATGACCTATTGTAGCTGCCACGCGTCAAAGCAACAACTGGTCTACTCTATATTATAAGGTCAAGGAAACTAGAGATAGACCCTTTGGAAAGTCAAATATGCAAACAGATGAAAGAAAGGACAAACTGGCATTGGAGCTATAAGACAGATACAAATGGTGTTCACTACTCAACTGAAAAAAAAAATGGCTACTCAAACAAGATAAGCTGGAGACACGATAGAGCAATTGTTCATTGCTCCACACCACACGATTTGAAACTGGGTATGCCTAATATCAACTGGACAACTCAATTAATCTAACCAGTAAACAGCTCATCTGGCAGTCTATCAATTATAAACATAGTAACTGATCAGGAGTGCCCAATTCCCTCATCAAAAGCCTGACCCACTCAAATGAGTAGATGGAACAGAAGCTACCAACAAAAGCTCCTTCATTTATTCACTACTACCTACAATAGTTCTAATCAAAGTGCCCAAGTGGGAATTCATTACT
>NC_041392.1:577617013-577634134 GCF_002162155.2 Triticum dicoccoides
ATTAAACAGAAGAACGAAACAAATCTATAGCTAAAACTTCTGGACAAACCTAACCAATTTTGCAGGTACAACAGAAACGATAACTATAATAATTATACAAGAATCTAATTAGAAGTGAAGTAAAAAGAAAGTAAAAACCCTGTCCTCATCGTTAACAGTATAAGATCCCTATACTAGGAAAAATAAATATCCAAACGGAGCAAACAACAATGATGCAAACCTTTTGTTTTTTTATTTTTCCGCACGGCAAGAAACTTAATATTGGTAATAAAAAAGAACATATGAATGTGCCAATGAGGCATTCAGATTGTGGCCAAAAATGGCGACCACCAAACTACATTCCGACACAATGGATCTTCAGTCCTTACCAACTGAATTATTTAAGGTAGGATCAGAAGATTCACAATTCAACACTAGAATCCAAATGTTTCATTTTGCGTGCACAGATACGAGAATTTTCAAACGACTCTAGCAGTGACAATGACATAAAGTAGACGTTCCCACCACTGACTAGCACAGCACACTAACATCCAAACTTTCCAATCAGTCCTAAATCCTCTAACATTTATTAGAAAAATAATGATCGACTTCAATCAAATCAACCAATTATTGACCAGACTGGCCTAGTCTTCGGACCACCCAGCCGATAACAACGGCCTCGCAGACATTCCCATGGGTTCAACAACCTCAATCAAATCACAAAAGTATCTAACGACTAATACTACTTTCCATGAAGGCGTGGATGCACAACCAACCGCCAGCACGACCTTGAAGATTGAACTTCCATCGACGTTTTACGGAACAACAGGGCCCAAACGTTCCTAAGCATACCCCAACAAGCAAAACCCAAGCAGTCAAGTTCTACTAAATCCAATTCCTTCCACCCTACTAATCGAGCAACCTGACAGTAGCAGCACCGTAATTCATAGCGAAACATTACTAACAGATGGGAGACGTACGCACCCCATGAGGTTGACGTTGAGGTGTGAGCTGAGCTCGACGAAGAGCTCGTACATCTGGCCCAGGTCGGCGGCGTTGCCGTGGGAGTAGAGCAGCGTGAGGCGCGCCCCGGGCTGGCGCACGTACATGGCCACCACCTCCGAGCCGCGCTTGGTCGGCAGCCGCCGCGCCTCCACGCCGCCCCGCCGGGGCACCCCGCTGAGCTCCACCACCGCGCCGTCCGCGGCCGCGGCCGCCGGCGAGGGCGGGGGCTCGACGCCGTACGACGGCGGGGAGGGCGGGAAGAAGGCGAAGCGCGCCGCCACCGTGGAGGCGACGGCGCCCATCGCCGCGCTCGCCGGCCGCTAGGGCTGGGATTCGGGGAGGCGGGGGCGGGGGCGGCGGAGGCCGAGGAGGAGGAGCGGGGAGGGTGGAGAGATGCGGGGGCGTGGCGAGTTCGGTATTTTAATGGGGGCGGCTCCGTCTTCGCGGAAGCTGCTGCGATCGGAGGGGAAAAGGGAACGGGGACAGCGGCGGAGGTGGTTTTGTTAAGCTGCGGGTGGGGCCTCCCGGTCGAGTGGTGGTTAGAGTGGCTAATGATCCCAGCCAGATCAAGGGTTATCATTAGGGCTTTGGAAAAAAAAAGTTGTCATTGGGCTCTTGAGTGGTGGATCATGTGTGTTTGTGGCTAATTTGGAAGAGTTTAGGGCGTGTAACGAAAATTTGGTCACCATGCGATGTAGCCAAGACGTTCCCGGTGAGTCGACGCATTCCCTCGCCTCCGATCACCGATCCGACGGTCGGGTGGCGCGGACCTTATTTTTCCCTCTCGGTGTTTGTTTGTTTTCTTGTGTTTTTCGTCGCTTTCTTTCTAGAGAGCGGCAGCATGGTGGTGAAAAGGTAGGCGTCTTTTTTCAACGTCGATGTGGAGCCAGTGAAGGTGCCTTATGGCGGGTCTGGTTGTCTAGATTCCATGAGGTTTTGTGTTCCTACTCTATCTTCAACCATGTCTGTCAAGTTTGGAGTACGTCTCTAGTCGATGTTTAAATGGCTAAGCCTTTGTCTCATCGTTGTAATTGAGTTTCTAATGCATTGTGTAAAGCCTATAGGTGGCGATTCAAGTATGTGTAGTTCATGTTGGTAGCTAATATCTTCTTTTTTTGAGAATCACCGGGGGGAGCTCCCCACCTGAATATATTGCTCAAAACGACTGCCGGAGCAGCAGAAACAATTTACAAAGGCACGGTGCATCATGCAGAGAGGTAGGTACGCCACGAGGAGACGTCCTCCTTGTCACCCGTATCAACAAGACGATGTGACCAAAGATCTAAGTCTGCTACTAGGTTCCTAACAGTTATTACAGAACATTGATCAACATTTCTAAAGAGCATATCATTTCTCGCGGCCCATATGGAGGAAAGTAGTGCAAGAAGGACGAAAGGCCATGCGTTCTTGGGCAGGTGGTGAGGCAGTGGAACGTCCCAAAGTTCATTGAGGTCTTCATCTTGAGGCAGAATGCCAACTCTCTGCCAGATTCTATTGGCGAGGGGGCAAGAGATGAAGAGGTGAGTGGAGTCTTCCGGTAGCGTGGCACACCGTGTGCATAAGTCCGAGGGGATTATGTTCTTCTGGGTAAGGTTCACGGCGGTGTTTAGGCGATCCTTAAAGAGTAGCCAAGCGAAGATCTTGATCTTGCGTGAAGCCTTGGTGTTCCAGATGAGGGGAGCAATGAGGTCCGTTTCTGGCCTTGCCATAATGGTGCCGTAAGCTTGCTTGGTGGAGAATGTTGGAAATATGCCCTAGAGGCAATAATAAAAGGATTATTATTATATTTCCTTGTTCATGATAATTGTCTTTTATTCATGCTATAATTGTGTTATCCGGAAATCGTAATACATGTGTGAATACATAGACACCAACATGTCCCTAGTAAGCCTCTAGTTGACTAGCTCGTTGATCAACAGATAGTCATGGTATCCTGACTATGGACATTGGATGTCATTGAGAACGAGATCACATCATTAGGAGAATGATGTGATGGACAAGACTCAATCCTAAACATAGCACAAGATCGTATAGTTCGTTTGCTAGAGTTTTTCCAATGTCAAGTATCTTTTCCTTAGACCATGAGATCGTGTAACTCTCGAATACCGTAGGAGTGCTTTGGGTGTACCAAATGTCACAACGTAACTGGGTGACTATAAAGGTATACTACGGGTATCTCCGAAAGTGTCTGTTGGGTTGACACGGATCAAGACTGGGATTTGTCACTCCGTATGACGGAGAGGTATCTCTGGGCCCACTCGGTAATGCATCATCATAATGAACTCAAAGTGACCAAGTGTCTGGTCACGGGATCATGCATTACGGTACGAGTAAAGTGACTTGCCGGTAACGAGATTGAACGAGGTATTGGGATACCGACAATCGAATCTCGGGAAAGTAACATACCGATTGACAAAGGGAATTGTATACGGGGTTGCTTGAATCCTCGACATCATGGTTCATTCGATGAGATCATCGATGAGCATGTGGGAGCCAACATGGGTATCCAGATCCCGCTGTTGGTTATTGACCGAAGAGCCATCTCGGTCATGTCTACATGTCTCCCGAACCCGTAGGGTCTACACACTTAAGGTTCGGTGACGCTAGGGTTGTAGAGATATGAATATGCAGTAACTCGAAAGTTGTTCGGAGTCCCGGATGAGATCCCGGACGTCACGAGGAGTTCCGGAATGGTCCGGAGGTGAAGAATTATATATAGGAAGTGCTGTTTCGGCCATTGGGAGAGTTTCGGGGGTCACCGATATTGTACCGGGACCACCGGATGGGTCCCGGGGGTCCACCGGGTGGGACCACCCATCCCGGAGGGCCCCATGGGCTGAAGTGGGGAGGGGAACCAGCCCATAGTGGGCTGGTGCACCCCCTTGGCCCACCCCCTGCGCCTAGGGATGGAAACCCTAGGGTGGGGGGGCGCCCCACTTGCCTTGGGAGCCACTCCACCCTTGGCCGCCGCCCCCCTAGGAGATCCCATCTCCTAGGGCCAGCGCCCCCCCTTGGGGAGCCTATATAAAGGGGGGGAGGGGCAGCCGCATCCTTGACTCTTGGCGCCTCCCTCTCCCCTGCTACACCTCTCCCTCTCGCAGAAGAACGGCGAAGCCCTGCTGCGGTGACTGCTGCATCCACCACCACGCCGTCGTGCTGCTGGATCTTCATCAACCTGTCCTCCCCCCTTGCTGGATCAAGAAGGAGGAGACGTCACGCTGACCGTACATGTGTTGAACACGGAGGTGCCGTCCGTTCGGCGCTAGGATCTCCGGTGATTTGGATCACGTCGAGTACGACTTCCTCATCCCCGTTCTTTGAACGCTTCCGCGCGTGATCTACAAAGGTATGTAGATGCAATCCGATCACTCGTTGCTATATGAACTCATAGATGGATCTTGGTGAAACTGTAGGAAAATTTTTGTTTTCTGCAACGTTCCCCAACAGTGGCATCATGAGCTAGGTCTATGCGTAGTTCTCTTTGCACGAGTAGAACACAATTTGTTGTGGGCGTAGATGTTGTCAACTTTCTTGCCGCTACTAGTCTTATTTTGCTTCAGCAGTATTGTGGGATGAAGCGGCCCAGACCAACCTTACACATACGCTTACGTGAGACCGGTTCCACCGACTGACATGCACTAGTTGCATAAGGTGGCTGGCAGGTGTCTGTCTCTCCCACTTTAGTTGGAGCGGATTCGATGAAAAAGGTCCTTATGAAGGGTAAATAGAAGTTGACAAATCACGTTGTGGCTTTCACGTAGGTAAGAAAACGTTCTTGCTAGAACCCTATTGCAGCCACGTAAAACTTGCAAAAACAATTAGAGGACGTCTAACTTGTTTTTGCAGCAAGTGTTTTGTGATATGATATGGCCAAAGTTGTGATGAATGATGAATGATATATATATGTGATGTATGAGATGTTCATGCTATTGTAATGGGAATCACGACTTGCATATCGATGAGTATGACAACCGGCAGGAGCCATAGGAGTTGTCTTTATTTTTTGTATGACCTGTGTGTCATTGAGAAACGCCATGTAAATTACTTTACTTTATTGCTAATCGTGTTAGCCATAGTAGTATAAGTAATAGTTGGCGAGCAACTTCATGGAGACACGATGATGGAGATCATGATGATGGAGATCATGGTGTCATGCCGGTGACAAGATGATCATGGAGCCCCAAGATGGAGATCAAAGGAAGCTATATGATACTGGCCATATCATGTCACTATTATTTGATTGCATGTGATGTTTATCATGTTTTTGCATCTTGTTTACTTAGAACGACGGTAGTAAATAAGATGATCCCTCATAATAATTTCAAGATAGTGTTTCCTCTAACTGTGCGCCATTGCGACAGTTTGTTGTTTCGAAGCACCACGTGATGATCGGGTGTGATAGATTCCAATGTTCACATACAACGGGTGTAAGACAGATTTACACATGCGAACACTTAGGTTGACTTGACGAGCCTAGCATGTACAGACATGGCCTTGGAACACAGAAGACCGAAAGGTCGAGCATGAGTCGTATAGAAGATACGATCAACATGAAGATGTTCACCGATGTTGACTAGTCCGTCTCACATGATGATCGGACACAGCCTAGTTAACTCGGATCATGTTATACTTAGATGACTGGAGGGATGTCTATCTGAGTGGGAGTTCATTGAATAATTTGATCAGATGAACTTAATTATCATGAACTTAGTCTAAAATCTTTACAACATGTATTGTAGATCAAATGGCCAACGTTGTCCTCAACTTCAACGCGTTCCTAGAGAAAACCAAGCTGAAAGACGATGGCAGCAACTATACGGACTGGGTCTGGAACCTGAGGATCATCATCATAGCTGCCAAGAAAGATTATGTCCTACAAGCACCGCTAGGTGAAGCACCTGCTCTCCCTGCAGAACAAGACGTTATGAACGCTTGGCAGACATGTACCGATGATTACTCCCTCGTTCAGTGCGGCATGCTTTACAGCTTAGAGCCGGGGCTCCAAAAGCATTTTGAGAGACACGGAGCATATGAGATGTTCGAAGAGCTGAAAATGGTTTTTCAAGCTCATGCCCGGGTCGAGAGATATGAAGTCTCCGACAAATTCTTCAGCTGTAAGATGGAGAAAAACAGTTCTGTCAGTGAGCACATACTCACTATGTTTGGGTTACATAACCGCCTGACTCAGCTGGGAGTTAATCTCCCGGATGACACGGTCATTGATAGAATCCTTTAGTCGCTTCCACCGAGCTACAAGAGCTTTGTGATGAACTTCAATATGCAGGGGATGGAAAAGACCAGTCCTGAAGTATTTGCAATGCTGAAATCAGCAGAGGTAGAAGTCAAAAAGAAACATCAAGTGTTGATGGTGAATAAAACCACTAAGTCCAAGAAAGGCAAGGGTAAGAAGAACTTCAAGAAGGACGGCAAGGGAGTTGCCGCGCCTGGCAAGCAAGCTACCGGGAAGAAGCCAAAGAATGGACCCAAGCCCGAGACTGAGTGCTTTTATTGCAAGGAAAGTGGTCACTGGAAGCGGAACTGCCCCAAATACTTAGCGGACAAGAAGGCCGGCAAAACGAAAGGTATATGTGATATACATGTAATTGATGTGTACCTTACCAGTACTCGTAGTAGCTCCTGGGTATTTGATACCGGTGTAGTTGCTCACATTTGTAAGTCAAAGCAGGAGCTGCGGAGTAAGCGAAGACTGGCGAAGGACGAGGTGACGATGCGCGTCGGGAATGGTTCCAAGGTCGATGTGATCGTCGTCGGCACGCTACCTCTACATTTACCTACGGGATTAGTTTTGAACCTCAATAATTGTTATTTAGTGCCAAGTTTGAGCATGAACATTGTATCAGGATCTCGTTTAATACGAGATGGCTACTCATTTAAATCCGAGAATAATGGTTGTTCTATTTATATGAGAGATATATTTTATGGTCATGCTCCGATGGTGAATGGTTTATTCTTAATGAATCTCGAGCGTAATGCTACACATATTCATAGTGTGAGTACCAAAAGATGTAAGGTTGATAATGATAGTCCCACATACTTGTGGCACTGCCGCCTTTGTCACATAGGTGTCAAACGCATGAAGAAGCTCCATGCAGATGGACTTTTAGAGTCTCTTGATTACGAATCATTTGACACGTGCGAACCATGCCTCATGGGTAAAATGACCAAGACTCCGTTCTCAGGAACGATGGAGCGAGCAACCAACTTATTGGAAATCATACATACTGATGTGTGCGGTCCAATGAGTGTTGAGGCTTGCAGTGGTTATCGTTATGTTCTCACCCTCACTGATGACTTGAGTAGATATGGGTATGTCTATTTAATGAAACACAAGTCTGAGACCTTTGAAAAGTTCAAGGAATTTCAGAGTGAGGTTGAGAATCAACGTGACAGGAAAATCAAGTTCTTGCGATCAGATCGTGGGGGAGAATACTTGAGTCACGAATTTGGCACACACTTAAGAAAATGTGGAATAGTTTCACAACTCACGCCGCCTGTAACACCTCAGCGTAATGGTGTGTCTGAACATCGTAATCGCACTCTATTAGATATGGTGCGATCTATGATGTCTCTTACCGATTTACCGCTATCATTTTGGGGCTATGCTTTAGAGACTGCCGCATTCACTTTAAATAGGGCTCCGTCGAAATCCGTTGAGACGACACCATATGAATTATGGTTTGGGAAGAAACCTAAGCTGTCATTTCTAAAAGTTTGGGGATGCGATGCTTATGTCAAGAAACTTCAACTTGAAAAGCTCGAACCCAAGTCGGAAAAATGCGTCTTCATAGGATACCCTAAAGAAACTATTGGGTATACCTTCTACCTCAGATCCGAAGGCAAGATCTTTGTTGCCAAGAATTGATCCTTTCTAGAGAAGGAGTTTCTCTCGAAAGAAGTAAGTGGGAGGAAAGTAGAACTTGATGAAGTATTACCTCTTGAACCGGAAAATGGCGCAACTCAAGAAAATGTTCCTGAGGTGCCTGCACCGACTAGAGAGGAAGTTAATGATGATGATCATGAAACTTCAGATCAAGTTGCTACTGAACTTCGTAGGTCCACAAGGACACGTTTCGCACCAGAGTGGTACGGCAACCCTGTCTTGGAAATCATGTTGTTAGACAACGGTGAACCTTCGAACTATGAAGAAGCGATGGCGGGCCCGGATTCCGACAAATGGCTGGAAGCCATGATATCCGAGATAGGATCCATGTATGAAAACAAAGTATGGACTTTGACTGACTTGCCCGCTGAGCGGCGAGCCATAGAAAATAAATGGATCTTTAAGAAGAAGACAGACGTGGATGGTAATGTGACCATCTATAAAGCTCGGCTTGTCGCTAAGGGTTATCGACAAGTTCAAGGGGTTGACTACGATGAGAATTTCTCACCGGTAGCGAAGCTGAAGTCCGTCCGAATCATGTTAGCAATTGCCGCATTCTATGATTATGAGATATGGCAAATGGACGTCAAAACGACATTCCTTAATGGTTTCCTTAAGGAAGAATTGTATATGATGTAGCCGGAAGGTTTTGTCGATCCTAAGAATGCTGACAAGGTGTGCAAGCTCCAACGCTCGATTTATGGGCTGGTGCAAGCGTCTCGGAGTTGGAACATTCGCTTTGATGAGATGATCAAAGCGTTTGGGTTTATGCAGACTTATGGAGAAGTCTGCGTTTACAAGAAAGTGAGTGGGAGCTCTGTAGCATTTCTCATATTATATGTAGATGACATACTTTTGATGGGAAATGATATAGATCTTTTGGACAGCATTAAGGCCTACTTGAATAAGAGTTTTTCAATGAAGGACCTTGGAGAAGCTGCTTATATATTAGGCATCAAGATCTATAGAGATAGATCAAGACGCCTCATAGGTCTTTCACAAAGCACATACCTTGATAAGATATTGAAGAAGTTCAATATGGATCAGTCTAAGAAGGGGTTCTTGCCTGTGTTGCAAGGTGTGAAATTGAGCTCAGCTCAATGTCCGACCACGGCAGAAGATATAGAAGAGATGAGTGTCATCCCCTATGCCTCAGCCATAGATTCTATTATGTATGCCATGCTGTGTACCAGACCTAATGTAAACCTTGTCGTAAGTTTGGTAGGTAGGTACCAAAGTAATCCCGGCAAGGAACACTGGACAGCGGTCAAGAATATCCTGAAGTACCTGAAAAGGACTAAGGAAATGTTTCTCATTTATGGAGGTGACGAAGAGCTCGTCGTAAAGGGTTACGTCGACGCTAGCTTCGACACAGATCTGGATGACTCTAAGTCACAAACCGGATACGTGTATATTTTGAATGGTGGGGCAGTAAGCTGGTGCAGTTGCAAGCAGAGCGTCGTGGCGGGATCTACATGTGAAGCAGAGTACATGGCAGCCTCGGAGATAGCGCATGAAGCAATTTGGGTGAAGGAGTTCATCACCGACCTAGGAGTCATACCCAATGCGTCGGGGCCGATCAAACTCTTCTGTGACAACATTGGAGCTATTGCACTTGCCAAGGAGCCCAGGTTTCACAAGAAGACCAGGCACATCAAGCGTCGCTTCAACTCCATTCGTGAAAATGTTCAAGATGGAGACATAGATATTTGTAAAGTACATACGGACCTGAATGTAGCAGATCCGTTAACTAAACCTCTCCCTAGAGAAAAACATGATCAACACCAGAATTCCATGGGTGTTCGATTCATCACAATGTAACTAGATTATTGACTCTAGTGCAAGTGGGAGACTGTTGGAAATATGCCCTAGAGGCAATAATAAAAGGATTATTATTATATTTCCTTGTTCATGATAATTGTCTTTTATTCATGCTATAATTGTGTTATCCGGAAATCGTAATACATGTGTGAATACATAGACACCAACATGTCCCTAGTAAGCCTCTAGTTGAATAGCTCGTTGATCAACATATAGTCATGGTTTCCTGACTATGGACATTGGATGTCATTGATAACGAGATCACATCATTAGGAGAATGATGTGATGGACAAGACCCAATCCTAAACATAGCACAAGATCGTATAGTTCGTTTGCTAGAGTTTTTCCAATGTCAAGTATCTTTTCCTTAGACCATGAGATCGTGTAACTCCCGGATACCGTAGGAGTGCTTTGGGTGTACCAAACGTCACAACGTAACTGGGTGACTATAAAGGTATACTACGGGTATCTCCGAAAGTGTCTGTTGGGTTGACACGGATCAAGACTGGGATTTGTCACTCCGTATGACAGAGAGGTATCTCTGGGCCCACTCAGTAATGCATCATCATAATGAGCTCAAAGTGACCAAGTGTCTGGTCACGGGATCATGCATTACGGTACGAGTAAAGTGACTTGCCGGTAACGAGATTGAACGAGGTATTGGGATACCGACGATCGAATCTCGGGCAAGTAACATACCGATGGACAAAGGGAATTGTATACGGGGTTGCTTGAATCCTCGACATCGTGGTTCATCCGATGAGATCATCGAGGAGCATGTGGGAGCCAACATGGGTATCCAGATCCCGCTGATGGTTATTGACCGGAGAGCCATCTCGGTCATGTCTACATGTCTCCCGAACCCGTAGGGTCTACACACTTAAGGTTCGGTGACGCTAGGGTTGTAGAGATATGAATATGCAGTAACCCGAAAGTTGTTCGAAGTCCCGGATGAGATCCCGGACGTCACGAGGAGTTTCGTAATGGTCCGGAGGTGAAGAATTATATATATATAGGAAGTGCTGTTTCGGCCATCGGGAGAGTTTCGGGGGTCACCGGTATTGTACCGGGACCACCGGATGGGTCCCGGGGGTCCACCGGGTGGGACCACCCATCTCAGAGGGCCCCATGGGCTGAAGTGGGGAGGGGAACCAGCCCATAGTGGGCTGGTGCGCCCCCTTGGCCCACCCCCTGCGCCTAGGGTTGGAAACCCTAGGGTGGGAGGGGGGGCGCCCCACTTGCCTTGGGGGCCACTCCACCCTTGGCCGCCGCCCCCGGCCCTAGGAGATCCCATATCCTAGGGCTGGCGCCCCCCCTTGGGGAGCCTATATAAAGGGGGGGAGGGAGGGGCAGCCGCACCCTTGACTCTTGGCGCCTCCCTCTCCCCTGCTACACCTCTCCCTCTCGCAGAAGAATGGCGAAGCCCTGCTGCGGTGACTGCTGCATCCACCACCACACCGTCGTGCTGCTGGATCTTCATCAACCTCTCCTATCCCCTTGCTGGATCAAGAAGGAGGAGACGTCACGCTGACCGTACGTGTGTTGAACACAGAGGTGTCGTCCGTTCGGCGCTAGGATCTCCGGTGATTTGGATCACATCGAGTACGACTTCCTCATCCCCGTTCTTTGAACGCTTCCGCGCGTGATCTACAAAGCTATGTAGATGCAATCTGATCACTCGTTGCTAGATGAACTCATAGATGGATCTTGGTGAAACCGTAGGAAAATCTTTGTTTTCTGCAACGTTCCCCAACAGAGAAGTCATGACCCTTAAGGAGGAACCGTTGATCTTCCTCTGCCGAAGGCGCAAAGTCCTGCAAAATAGCCAGAAGCGAAACCAGCTCTATCTCTGCAGAAAGGGAGAGACGATTACGGAGGTTTGTTTCGATACTGAAGCGCAAGATGTTAGCCACTTTCACCAGCTGCAGTGTTGAGTGTGAGAAGAGGTGTGGGTAGGTGGTAGCTAGGGGTTTTGGGGTGAGCCAGGTGTCTAACCAGAAGTAAGTGTGTGTTCCATTGTTTGTTAAAACGAAGGAAATTGACCGTAGGGTTGGGATTTGTTGAGCAATCATGCGGCATAGGAAAGAGGTTTGGGGGGCCGAGGAGACTAGGGCATTGTGGTGTTGGAGCTCTAGCCAATCGATCCACGGTGATGGTGTGGATGAGAGGGCTTTGACGGCAAACTTCATTAGGAGGCAATTATTTTGAACCTGTAGATTTTTCAGCCCTAACCCACCGAAGTTTTTAGGCGTGCAAACGTTTTTCCACGCAATCAGGCATTTGGCTCCCGAGCATTCATCCTCACTAGCCCAAAAAAGGATCTTCTCAGGGAATCAATGATTTTGAGGGTTTTTTTGGGATGCGAAAGACAGACATGAAGTATGTAAGCAAGGAGTCAAGAACAGCCGAGATGAGGATGAGTCGATCGCCTCTGTCTAGGAGCTTGGCACGCCAACCAGTGAGAACTTTTCGGGGTCATTCGATTAATGGGGCGAAGGCAGTGGATGGAGGCTTGGTCGGAGCGAGGGGAAGTCCAAGATAGGTTTGGGGAAGGAGGGCATGCATGCAGTCCATGGCAAGGGCAGTGGTGACAGCTAGGCTTTCATTTACGTGCAAGGTCGCTAGGGTTGTTTTGGAGAAGTTTATGGTGAGGCCAGTAGCTTGAGCGAAGTTCTGAAGGATTTTTTTGAGTGTGGCAGCTGCGGCGGGAGAGGCGGCTGCGATGATCAACGTATCGTCTGCGTATTGGAGGATGGTAGGGGGCATGTGGGAAAAGATGGGGTGATGGAGATCGGGATCGATGCTTTGTAGAATAAGTTGCTGGAGCAGATCAACTACTATTAGGAAGAGATAGGGGGAGGCCGGGTCGCCCTGACGCAAACCATTCTTGCATGGGATCCAACGACCTGGAATGCCATTGAGGAGGATGGCAGTCTTGCCAGTATGGAGGATATTTTGAATCCAACCACGGAAAGTTTGGGAGAAGCCACGGACAGCCAGTATTCTGTCTAGGGCATTCCAGGCAACCGAATCAAATGCTTTTCTGAAGTCAAGTTTGAAGATCATGGTTGGGCGTTTGCGAGAGTGACAAGAGCTGATAAGATCTGCTGCGAAGACGTAGTTTTCAGCAATGTTCCTACCAGTGATGAAGCCAGTCTGATTACCATGGACGAGCTGAGAGATGAAGGGTTTGAGGCGCGAAGTTAGAACCTTGGCGACAGCTTTGATCGGGCAGTTTTGCAGGGAAATTGGTTTGAAGGCGTCAGGTGAGGGTGAGGAGGCAGATTTTGGAAGTAGAGCAATATGGGCCCGATTTAGACGCTCGGTGTCTGCCACACCTTGGTGAAACTATGTGAAGAAGGAGAGTATTACCTGCTTGATAGAGGGCCAGAAGGTTTTATAGAAAGATGGGCCGAAGCCATCGGGGCCGGGGCTCGCTTGTGGGTTCATTTGGAAGAAGGCCAATTTGATCTCATCTTCAGTGAAAAGTGCGTCAAGGGCATGAAGACCAGGTATGGGATGAGGGTAGATCGTTGCGAGATCAAAAGGCCAAGTTGTGGAGACAGTGGAGCCGACGAGCTTGACAAAAAAATCTCATAGGATGTCAGCTTTTTGCTGATGCGAGGTAAAAACCGAGCCGTCTCGAGTGAGGGAGAAGATTTTGTTTTTTCTAAGCCGTTGGGAGGCGGACATGTGGAAGAACTTGGAGTTTTCACCGCCATGAATTGCTATGGACACTTTGGCACGCCATTTCCAGTAGGACATTTTTTCTAGAATAGTGCTTTTTAGGAGAGAAATGATGATCTGACGTGTGAGTTGTTCTGGTGGGGAGAGAGGCCTAGATTCTTCTATGTGGTCGAGAGCAGAGATGGCAAATTTGCAACGTGATTCGCGGAGGGGGCGAGAAGGCGCGAGCGGGCCCATTTTTTAAGTGCGGCCCGGGTTTGCTTGAGCAGAGTGGTGAGGGAGGCGGCAGAGTTGGGCGGAGAAGTGGGCCGATGTGAGGCCCAAACCGAGGAGATGATATCTTGGCAGGGCTGCAAATTGGCCCAGGAAGATTCGAATTTAAAGAAGTTTGAGCGCGGGATAGTTGTGGTGACGTGGATGATGAGGGGGACGTGATCAGACGTGAAGCGCGTGAGGGATGTGAGTGAGGAGTTGGGGAAAGCATCAGCCCAGGCTAAGTTGAAGAAGGCGCGATCGATGCGTTCTATGGTGGGTGTTGTTCTGTTGTTAGACCAAGTAAATTGGCGGTCTAGAAGTGGTAACTCGATGAGAGAAAGTGTATCAATTATTTGATTGAAAGCGTTGGCCTCTATGTGTCTGAAAGCATCGTTGTTTTTGTCTGAGGGAAACCGTAGGAGGTTGAAGTCACCTACGAGTAGCCAGGGCGAACCATCTGGTTGGGCGATAGCTAGAAGTTCATCGAAGAATTGTTGCTTGAGCGCGCGTGAGGAGGGGGTGTAAATGTTAGTGATGGCTATGTTACGGTCAGTTGCCGTTGATTGCAGAAGCAGAGTTGAGGAAAAAGAGAGGTAAGAGAAGGAGATCACTTGAAAGAAGGCAGAGTTAACGTCAGAGATGGTGCCACCCGCAGTGCCTACAGCAGGTAAGTTAAAAACTTGATCAAGCTGACGGGGCATGAATGAGCTTAGTTTTGGATCCAGTAGCGTGTCAAGTTTGGATTCTTGTAGTAGGGCGATATGTGGATTGATAGAGATTAGTTCAGAGAGGATGTTAGAGCATTTATCATGGTCACCAAGTCCACGTACATTCCATGAACATATAGAGAAGGTTGCATTACTTATGAGAAGGTTGCGTACACCTGGGTTTTTAAGTCCGAACTACAACAGGTACACGGTAGCAAAAGGTACATCGCGTCATTAGAGCAGTACATGGTCTGGCGATCACATTTGAGGGTCCAAAAGTACAGAGACACTACTAACGAGAGTAAGGTGCGGGCAGTTGGCAGCGGCGTGGAGTCGCCCCCCGCAGAGCAGAGCAGAGCTGGCGTGCTGATCATGGAGAATCTTCAGCACCGGAGGCCGAGTCATCAGCTTAGAGGATGGCATCGACCTGGCCATCATCCGCCCCGCAAAGCAGGGCGATGGCAGTAAGATCTTCAGCTGAGGCCGGTGGGCCATCGGAGACGTCAAGGCGAGCCTCATGGATGGCGCGGTCGATAGCCGTGCCCACGTCCGCGGCAGATAGGCGAGCTACCTTGGCCTTGACCGCCTTGGCGAGCATAGGCGAGTATCGGGCCTCCTTGCCGGCGAGCCGTGCGCTGCGGCGCAGCTTTTCCTTAGAGCAGGACTGGGCACGGGCCGTCTTACGGCGTTCCTTGCGTATGGTACACTCATGGGTGTCCAGATCATGGACAGGCAGCGCTGCATCAGGGTTTTTATGGGTCAGGGCGGTTGAGGTAGTATGTAGAGGAAGTGATTGAGTGGGAGACTGGGGGAGTGGGACATTACCAGCAGAACGGGACGATTCGCCAGCCGAAAAGGTGAAGTTGGGGACGGTAGCCATGTTAGAAGCCTCCGACACAACCGCCGTTAAGGCAGAGGTGTCAGAGGGAGTGAGCAGTCGAGCAGGCGGTGTAGCGTCTGCATGGATCGAGGGCGGTGGTGGCGGGTCCACAGCCCCGACCAGCGGCGAAGGCCGGATGACAAGAGGGCCCGAAGAGCCCCCCACTGGTGCATGCACCACGTCCATGGACCTTGGCAGGTCTTCATGCAGGAGCGGAGCATGCATGTCCTCGGAGCCGGCAGAATCGTCGCCAGAGATGACAAGGGGCTGGTGCACAGAGCCAGGTGGAGGCAAAGGAAGGGGAAGGGCAGAAGCAATGGTGGCATGGCTAGATGGGTCCGGTGCCGCAGGTGCGGCGCCACTGACAGCCACAGGTCGTGTCCCACCGTACGTGGGATCGGCACGCCAGCTAGCACGAATGGCAGAGATGATGGGGGTGAGATGCTCTGGGGAGGCGGGTCGTGGGGAAGCATGCCGAGAGAGAGGGGCAGAGTCTCCACCAGAAGAGTCGCCACCGAAAGGATTGGCGCCATCGCCGTGGTGCCAACGTGAGATTTCAACTACTTTGGCTATCTTGATTTCGTTGATGGGAGGGAGCTGGATGATGATGTCGGGCGGGGCTGGCTTGCCGGACTGGAGCATGACCAAGGCGAGAATAGAAGTGTAATCAATGCCATGCAGGCAGAAGTCATCAACGGCACATACGTCGCCGAGGAAGGCCAAGGCGAAGCGAATGCCGTTGTTGTGCCAAAGCTCGTGCGGGAACTCGGATACCTCGATTTCGGCTAGGTCAGTGAAGATAGCAATGGAGCGGTCGACGTGCTCGACCGGCTCGATGGTGATGGAGTTACCCTCGAAGTCTATAGGGCTGCGGCGAACGACATCATTGCGGGCAGAAGGGGTGTGGAAGGTGAGGCAAGCAACCCAACGCCATGAGCCACCCATGATGAAGGTGGGGTTGCCGCACGTAAGCTGGATGGCACGACTGATGAGTGGAGTGGGGTTGGGGTCAGGTGTTCGGAGGTGGGCAAAGGCGAAGCGGCGTGGGCAGTGCACTAGGCAGGGTGGCGTGGCGGCGAGAGGCATGTCTCCATAGGGAGGCATCGGTCCGGCATCACGGAAAGGGCGAGGCAACTTATCATTAGAGTCAGACTCAGATACATAGGATGCGGCTGTGGTGTGCTGGGAGGCAATGAACACGTTGGCAAGGTGATCTCTGAGTTCCTGGGTGTCGAAGGGGGGGGAGTGTGCGTGCATGGGGTCGTGGGGTGGGGTGGTGGGAGTGGGGGGAGGTGCTGATCGAGGAGCGTGGCGGCGAGTTGGGAGGGAGTGGGACACCATTGGCGCCAATAGGGATGCCGTGGAGGATAAAGGGGGACGACACACATACAACGAGGAAAGGCTCGGAGAGGATGACGGGGATCTGCCCGATCATGAGGGTGCGTGGATCGGCAGCCGTAGCAGACGATGAGCTGCCGGGCTCCATACTACGTAGGCAGAAGGCTGGGTTAGGGACGGAAATAAAAGTATTTGGTAGGGGAGGGAAGAAGGGCCAGATCCGTCGGTACCTGCAGTCGTGGCTACGGTGGTCATTCCGCCAGCAGCAGGCGCAGCGGACGGGATCACGGCAGAGCTCAACACAGTGGTCTAGGGCGAGGCAGCGGAAGCAGTGGCATCTCTTTTTGGCAGATGGAGGTGGGAGGGAGTGAGGATGAGGAGGGAAGAGCCGTCGTGGAGATATATAGGGGGGCGAGGCAGCGGCGCACTGCGGCTATGTGGACCGGAGAGCAGCACGTCTCGATATGTGGGCGTCGTGGAGCGGGTGGACCGAGCATGCAGTGTATCCGTTGTCAGAGCGGCGAGATCGTTTGCGTGTGTCAGCGGTT
>NC_041392.1:577634452-577643512 GCF_002162155.2 Triticum dicoccoides
AGGGCTTAGGTAGGGTTTAGAGGCGATGATTATGGCTAGATGCTGGTCAGGGATAGAGGGGGGTGCAGCAGAGGTGCGGTAATGCAGGCGAGCACGTGAGGCTGCGTGAGATCGTTGGTTCCCAATGCGAGATTCTCTCTTGGCTCGATCACCCGGGCGGCGCGTTGGCACCCGGATTAGACGCACGTGGGTCAGGTGGGGTGTCCAATTTTGGCACAAACAGAGAGACCAATGGGGGTGTATTGGTTCCTGTGCGCAGCTCGCCCGCATGCGCGGCATCAATTGGTACGTACGGATCTTTTGTAGGATTTGCTCTGTCGGGGGACGCAGCAGCCCTATCATTGTGCATGTTGTGGGGACGCAATGCATGCAGGGTAGACCGGCCATGCAGCGATGCCGTGGACACGAGGGTCGGTCGTATCAGTGCATGGGGTGGCTGGTGGTGATGAGTGTAAGGCCCAAGTATGGACCCAGGGCATGTGGGCAGCGAGGAGAAGGAGAGGGAAAAATAAGATTGTGGGAAGCGGCTGCAGTGGGCAACGGCTAGATCGAGCTGGTCAAAAAGAAAAAGACGAAACCCGTCAAAGTCAAGAGACCCCAACTTGAGAATTTCAAATTTGACTGGGCGGGAGGAGACGCTAGATTTAAAAATTAGATCGTGAACCTTGATTGTGTGGAAATCTTGTTGAACGGAGAAACAGTGGTTTAGGGCTGATTCCACTAGTAGTTCATTAGGTTTGACAGTGATTGGCATGAAAGTAATCTAGAACGGATGTGTATGGTGAGTGTAGTGCACATGAGGTGGAAGCTGATTAAAGCAACTAACATTTAGCATGCGGTAAAAGAAACTAATACCTGGCCGTTTGCATCTCACCTTAGGCAGATCCAGAGTTGAAGGCGCTGGTGGCAGTGATGCAGAGACGACCGACAACAAAGAGGAAGACGTGGAACCAAGCGACAAGGGCATGGCATCATCACTAAGAAGGTGTCGGGCACCACTCATGAGCATAGGCCAGGGGAAGCGGATCAGCATTCTCCTCTTGCGGTAGTCACCCATGGAGGCGATCAGTTTGGCTACTGCGGGCGATGCAACGGTGAAGGAGAAGCAGGAGTCTCCGTCGTCAGTGACCTCGAAATGGAAGTAGGAGTCCCCAAACAGATGAGCGAGGACAAGGGCCATGATCGTGGCGTTGAGAGTGAAGGGAAATTGGATTACACACGCGTACATTCGGCAGCCATGAGGCTGATAGCATGAACGGGCGGTAACATGGGAACGTAGTTGTGACCAAGCCACAGCTTCGAACTGAAGACCCAGGTCATCTGGGATTTGGAGCAACTGGGCAAGCGTCATGCATGTAGCGGCAGAGTGTGGTGGAGACGGGAAGGAGGGCAGAGTCCTAGCAAAAGAGAAGGAATAATTGCAGAAGTGGAGAGTGGTTTGAGCGAGGATGATCTCAGCCACGCGCGCAGACGCGACGTGGAAACGGAAGACCAGAGGAGAGCATTGTGCAACGAAGAAGTGAGCAGCAGAGCCACCCAGGACAGCCTGGAGCAGCGCAGCAACAACAATGGTGTTGAGGTGTCGGTTGGAGTGGCCGAAGGCGATGTATAGCGGTGAGGCGAGGTGAAGGGCCGGTGTGGTGATGGCGAGGCGGAGGTAGTAGGAGCAGTCATCTTCAAACTCCAAGCCCATGGCATTGCCGCAGCCGAGGAAGCAGTGGAGTGCTACTTGCCCGGCCTTGACATAGGGTAGGTCGAAGAATGGCGAAGGTGGTGGAGCCACAGATGATATGAGCTCGTCTAGGGGGTTTGTGGAAAGGGATAGATCAGAAGCAGGGGTGCCCGGCGGGTTTTTGGTGGCCGGGGCATCGCCGGGGGCCGGCGGGGTGACCGACAGGGAGGGTGGAGCGGGGGCGGGAGCGGGAGCGAGAGCAAGAGCCATTCTCTCTCCTTCTCTCGCGAGCGGTAGCTAATATCTTATTTGTCATCTATTTGTATTTAGTTGTCATGTATCTAATTATCACATATTGTTTACTTAATAACTATGTGTCATATGTATGTTTCTTGATCTACAACGGAAGTGGTCATTATTCATATCAAGGGCTTATATGGTTACTAGTAAGCTTGCACGTGTAACACACGTAGTCTCAGGAATTTCATTAATGTTATGATTATCCAACCTTGGACCTAAGCAATAAAGGCATACCAAACATGCTCTTTTTGTCAACATTGGTTAGATGTTCAAAACATCATAAGCAACTTGACAAATCATAGCAGAAAATAAAAACATACTCCCTTCGTAAAGAAATATAAGAGCATTTAGATCACTATATTTCTTTACAGAGGGAGTACTGTCTTAAACTAAAAAGCTATATGTGAGGCGATGCCCAGTTTCACCAGTTAGTTTCTTATCATGTGTCTTGAAGATTGAAAACATCACTGTTCCAAAATATCCTTCACTATTTAACAAAATATTCAGGAGATCACAAGTACAATGACATGTGTAAAAAGCACAGGGCACTACCACCCTTGACTCATACATTTGCACTTCAGCAACATGAAAAAACCGTAAAAGATCAAGAAGGCGGTAGTCCATCCCACCACATCATGCAGAATTGCTATTTTTCGATAGTATTTGATGATAGCATCTCCTCCAGATTCACACCAGCCTTGCTGCAAAAAAGCGGAAAGAGTTTTACTTTTCAAATACCAAGCCATCTACACAAAGCCAAACTAATGGACAAATAACAATATATTCGTACATTGCAATTCACCTTGCTACTGTTGCTATCTCAATCAAAGAGTTTTTGCACATGATAGTAACCGTGCTCCTTAGGTTTCTTCTATGCACGGTATCAACCCTGTAAACATTTGTCGCTCCTTGCTGCTCTAAATGCTGAAGCTAATCCCATACTCAGCTCTAATATGCTTTCTACAAGCCCTATGAATCTGTATGTGTTGACATATAACTACAAGATAAAACGGTACTCAGTCAAATCACATTAAGATGCAATTCATTCTGCAAGATTGTTTAGTGAACTGCTCCTAGCAGTCTATTCTACATGCATTTACAAGCAACCCTAACGGATCAATAAGTCCACAACCTAAATATAGCATACACTACGAAGGTGGTTAACAAAATAAGTAGATTCAATTACTCACTCAAGCTCAATAAAAATCTCCTCGTGATTCTCAGTATGGAACACATCATATCAGTATCTTTACAATATTGGTAGTCAGTAGCAGCCACTAATTCAACAATACCAGCCTGCAACTCAACAAGTGTTTACTCATGTCATCTATCTATTTGAGAAAATACAATGACGTCAGCACAAAAATGACTTCAAAATATGGATAATCTTGCATTACAAGAGGGCGTGAGCTGATAGTGCCAACGAAAAAAGGAGGACACAATCTAAAATCTTCCTGCACTTGAATATAAAGCAGATTGCACTTGAATATAAAGAAGATTGAAGTGTCACCTGCAGAAATAGCAACATGTTGATCAGTAAAAATAACTTCAACAGAAATCAAATGTGAGGAACTGAAAATGGCTAAAACAAAAATGAACAGTCCCAACATATATAACTAACAAAGAAAATGGCGGTGGAAAATAATAATAATAATAGGTAAGTCGTGCGTTAACACTGCAAAAAGAAATTTACAAGATAAAAGAAGAAGTATCAAAGGCTTCATAGAATTTAAAGGTTGCGCGATTTTGTTCCCGAATGCACAAGAGAATTGCACGTCGTTCCACAAAGATAGAAAGAGACAATCCAGCATACATCAAGAATTACATGAGAACGCGTCGGTCTAGCCACGGAAAAATTAAATCCGTAAATGGGTTCCCTCACTAGTAGAAAACAGGGCTATGATCCAGGCCGGCTCAGCCCATTAGTCCCGGTTCAGTCTAGAACCGGGAACAATATGGGCATTGGTCCCGGTTCGTGAGCCCAGGGGGTCGGCCGGGCCACGTGGGCCATTGGTCCCGGTTCGTCTGGACCTTTTGGTCCCGGTTGGTGGGACAAACCGGGACCAATGGGCCTCGCTCCTGGCCCACCACCATTGGTCCCGGTTGGTGGCTTGAACCGGGACCAAAGGCTCCCCTTTAGTCCCGGTTCATGTCATCAACCGGGACCAATGAGGTGCCTATATATACCCCCTCGCGCAAGAGCAGAGCACAGTGCTCTGTTTTTTCTGGCCGAGGGGGAGAGGGCTTTGTGGTGCTCTAGCTCACCTCCTATGCACATGAGGTGTTCGATGGAATGCCCGAGCCACACTACTTAAGCTTTCTCCTCTCGAAGCTCGACCTCCAAGCTCCATTTTCCTCAAGATTTGTCTAGATTTAGCGGTCCGTCACGCCCCGTCCCCGTCTTCACCGCCGTCGATCACCCGCGCCGATCTCATCACCGACACCACCGTGGTGAGCCTCTTGTTCTTCTCTTCTTTCTGAAAGGAAAAATATTCTTACTTGTATGTTTAGATAGATACTTGTATCATTTTCTTACATTTATTATTGCATCTTATATAGTGCGATGGTTTTGGTATCCGCCCCCGTCGGCCCTCGTCCTGTCTATGATTCGGATTTGGTATGTATATTATCTTTATAACTATTGGTTCATTTATTGTTTATGAAAATTATGCCGACCAACATGACATAGATTTTATTTATCTAGGATGTATGTGAATCGGAAATGCCAACCGACCCTATTGTCGAGAGGTTAAATTTAGTTGAAGAAGAAAACAATTTGTTGAAGGAAAAAATAAAAAAAATTGAGGAGGAGAAGATGATATTGGAGTTGCATGTTGCGGATGTCATCGATGATCACAAGATCAAGATGGATGCAATGCGCTTGAAGATTAGAAAGATTAGAAAATATGCCATTCATACCGAGGCTTGGTATCATTATGACGTTGGATCAATTGTTACCTTGGTTGCGATTATGATCGCATTTGTTTTCGCATTGAAATGTTTTACATAGTTTCAATGTATGGTTTAATTAATTAGATGCTCTGGAGAGCTATATGTTGTTAGATGAGAACTATGTATGCACTTTGGTTTTAATGTGATGATGAACTTCTATTAATTTGGACACTTAATTATATATAATGCACACAGATGAACCGGCAATGGATGTACGGTGACAGACACACCCGCGAGTACATTAAGGGCGTGCATGAGTTTCTCGATGCGGCTGAGGCAAACAAGCAGAATGGTTTTATGTGTTGTCCATGCACTGAATGTGGGAATATGAGGTCTTACTCTAACCGGAAAATCCTTCACTCCCACCTGCTTTACAAGGGTTTCATGCCACACTATAATGTTTGGACGAGGCACGGAGAAATAGGGGTTATGATGGAAGACGGCGAAGAAGAAGAGTACGATGACAACTATGTGCCCCCTGAATACGGTGATGCTGCAACGGGGGGAGCTGGTGAAGATCAAGAGGAACCAGACGATGTGCCCAATGATGCTGCCACGGGTGAAGCTGCTGAATATCAAGAGGAACCAGATGATGTGCCCGATGATGATGATCTCCGCCGGGTCATTGTCGATGCAAGGACGCAATGCATTAGTCAAAAGGAGAAGCTGAAGTTCGATCACATGTTAGAGGATCACAAAAAAGGGTTATACCCCAATTGCGAAGATGGCAACACAAAGCTTGGTACCGTACTGGAATTGCTGCAGTGGAAGGCAGAGAATGCTGTGGCTGACAAAGGATTTGAGAAGCTACTGAAAATATTGAAGAAGAAGCTTCCAAAGGATAACGAATTGCCCGATAGTACATACGCAGCAAAGAAGGTCGTATGCCCTCTAGGATTGGAGGTGGAGAAGATACATGCATGCCCTAATGACTTCATCCTCTACCGCGGTGCATACAAGGATCTGAACGCATGCCCGGTATGCGGTGCGTTGCGGTATAAGATCAGACGAGATGACCCTGGTGATGTTGACGGCGAGCCCCTCAGGAAGAGGGTTCCTGCGAAGGTGATGTGGTATGCTCCTATAATACACGGTTGAAACGTCTGTTCAGAAACGAAGAGCATGCCAAGTTGATGCGATGGCACAGTGAGAACTGAAAGAAAGATGGGAAGTTGAGAGCACCCGCTGATGGGTCGCAGTGGAGAAAAATCGAGAGAAAGTACTGGGATGAGTTTGCAAAGGACCCAAGGAATGTATGGTTTGCTTTAAGCGTGGATGGCATTAATCCTTTCGGGGAGCAGAGCAGCAATCACAGCACCTGGCCCGTGACTCTATGTATGTATAACCTTCCTCCTTGGATGTGCATGAAGCGGAAGTTCATTATGATGCCAGTTCTCATCCAAGGCCCTAAGCAACCCGGCAACGAAATTGATGTGTACCTAAGGCCATTAGTTGAAGAACTTTTACAGCTGTGGAATGGAAACGGTGTACATATGTGGGATGAGCACAGACAGGAGGAATTTAACCTTAAGGCGTTGCTGTTCATGACCATCAACGATTGGCCCGCTCTCAGTAACCTTTCAGGACAGACAAACAAAGGATACCACGCATGCACGCACTGTTTAGATGACATTGAAAGTATATACCTGGACAAATGCAGGAAGAATGTGTACCTGGGCCATCGTCGATTTCTTCCGACCAACCATCAATGTCGAAAGAAAGGCAAGCATTTCAAAGGCGAGGCAGATCACCGGAAGAAGCCCGCCATGCGCACCAGTGATCACGTGCTTGCTATGGTCAATGATTTACACTACGTAATCTTTGGAAAGGGTCCTGGTGGACTAGCTGTTCCGAATGATGCTGAGGCGCACGCACCCATGTGGAAGACGAAATCTATATTTTGGGACCTACCCTACTGGAAAGACCTAGAGGTCCGCTCCTCAATCGACGTGATGCACATGACGAAGAACCTTTGCGTGAACCTGCTAGGCTTCTTGGGCGTGTATGGGAAGACAAAAGATACACCTGAGGCACGAGAGGACCTGCAACATTTGCACGAAAAAGACGGCATGCCTCCGAAGCAGTATAAAGGTCCTGCCAGCTACGCTCTTACGAAAAAAGAGAAAGAAATCTTCTTTGAATGCCTGCTTAGTATGAAGGTCACGTCTGGCTTCTCGTCGAATATAAAGGGAATAATAAATATGCCAGAGAAAAAGTTTCAGAACCTAAAGTCTCATGACTGCCACGTGATTATGACGCAACTGCTTCCGGTTGCATTGAGGGGGCTTCTACCGGAAAACGTTCGATTAGCCATTGTGAAGCTATGTGCATTCCTCAATGCAATCTCTCAGAAGGTGATCGATCCAGAAATCGTACCAAGGCTAAGGAGTGATGTGGCGCAATATCTTGTCAGTTTCGAGCTGGTGTTCCCACCATCCTTCTTCAATATCATGACGCACGTCCTAGTTCATCTAGTCGACGAGATTGTCATCCTGGGGCCCGTATTTCTACACAATATGTTCCCCTTTGAGAGGTTCATGGGAGTCCTAAAGAAATATGTCCGTAACCGTGCTAGGCCAGAAGGAAGCATCTCCATGGGCCATCAAACAGAGGATGTTATCGGGTTTTGTGTTGACTTCATTCCTGGCCTTAACAAGATAGGTCTCCCTAAATCGCGGTATGAGGGGAGAGTGACTGGAAAAGGCACTCTTGGAAGAGACTCAATAATATGCAGGGACAGATATTCTTGGTCTCAAGCACACTACACAGTTCTACATAACTCTACCTTGGTGACACCGTATGTCGATGAACACAAGAACAGTCTGTGCTCCAAACACCCGGAGCAGTGCGACGACTGGATTACATGTGAACACATCAGGACTTTCAGCAGTTGGTTGGAAACACGTCTCAGAGGTGACAACACTGTTTGTGATGAGTTGTACTTGTTGTCAAGGGGACCATCTTTGACTGTAT
Organism: Triticum dicoccoides; assembly: GCF_002162155.2. NCBI lineage: Eukaryota > Viridiplantae > Streptophyta > Magnoliopsida > Poales > Poaceae > Triticum > Triticum dicoccoides. The sequence goes on from NC_041392.1 coordinate 577,642,350, forward strand.
TGACTTACAAAGGATACGAGATAAATGGGAATACATTTTACACGATCGCCCAAGATCAAAAGAGCACCAACCAAAACAGCGGTGTCCGCTTTGATGCAGCAACTGAGAGCGGAAAGGACACATATTATGGTTACATAGTGGACATATGGGAACTTGACTACGGACCTGATTTTAAAGTCCCTTTGTTTAAGTGCAAATGGGTCAATCTGTTAGGCGGCGGGGTACAGGTAGACCCACAGTACGGAATGACAACAGTGGATCTGAAAAATCTTGAGTACACTGACGAACCGTTCGTCCTAGCCAATGATGTGGCACAGGTTATCTATGTGAAGGACATGTCTACCAAACCGAGAAAAAGAAAAGATAAGGAAGCGAATACATCATACGATGAGCCAAAGCGCCACATAGTTCTTTCAGGAAAAAGGGACATCCTGGGAGTGGACGGCAAGACAGACATGTCTGAAGATTATGAAAAGTTTCATGAAATTCCTCCCTTCAATGTCAAGGCTGACCCAAGCATCCTGATAAACAATGAAGATTATCCATGGTTACGGCGCAATAAGCAAATGACACAAGCGAAGAAAAAGTGAAGACTTTCTCCCGCAACTATTATGATGATACCATGCCAAATTTGTAACAGACGAACATGCTACCATTGTCCGTTTTGTACATGCACATGCTATGTGGGTGAAATTATGATACCATCCCAACTTTCAACTTTTTTAGAGTTCATTTGAAATGCTTTCATGTCTTATGGTTTGAAACTTTGATACTTCGAAAGTGATTGTCCATTTTGTACACGAAGTGCATCAAGTTTTTGTCGTAAGCCTCTCTACTTTTTGGAACATGCTATGTGGGTGAAATGATGATACCATGCCAACTTTCAACCTTTTCAGAGTTCATCTTGAAATGCTTTCCAATTTTAGTCATTTAGCTCAAAGAATGAATTAATAGCAAACAGAATGAACTACAAAACTTTTATGAAAATAAAAACAATCAATTAAAATATTATGTTATGATCAACTAAAATAAAACTATAATATTCTTCAATAGCAAAAAGAATATAATTTTTGTGACCTAAAATCAAACTATAAGTATTTAATTGTAAGTATAAATAAAAAATAAATAGCAAAGAAGAAAAAAATTCTATTTTTATAGTAAAG
>NC_041392.1:577643692-577644412 GCF_002162155.2 Triticum dicoccoides
TCACACAAATTTTTAAAAATTCAAATTTAAACTATTCAAAATTTAAAACTAATGGCACTAACAGAAAGTTTATAATTTTTGTGACCTAAAAGCAAAAAGAAATCACTAAAAAACTGTAAGTATTTAGTTGTAAGTAGAAATAAAAAATAAATAGAAAAAAATTCTATTTTTATAGTAAAGTTATTCATAAACTAGTGATTCACACAAATTTTTAAAAATTCAAATTTAAACTATTCAAAATTTAAAACTAATGGCACTAACAGAAAGTTCATAATTTTTGTGACCTAAAAGCAAAAAGAAATCACTAAAAAACTGTAAGTATTTAGTTGTAAGTAGAAATAAAAAAATAAAAAACCAAAAAATGTAGAAATAAAAAAGAAAAAACCAAAAAAATGCCACCTACTGGGCCTCCACGGCCTGAATACGACTAGAAACCCTACATGGGCCAGGATTCAGGCCCGCAGAAGGCCCAATAGGCCCACAGGCAATAGCAAGTTTAGGCCCGAAAGCCTGCATTAGAGAGGAGCTCGAATGGGGAGGCACACCAGTGCTTATAAACCAGTGCCGGCGCCCTTCAGCTAGCGATGTGGGACTAAACTTTTGGGCACGGGGCAGCACAAGGCCATTGGTCCCGGTTGGTGGCACCAACCGGGACTAAAGGGGGGCAATGGTCACGGTTGGTGCCACGAACCGTGACCAATGCCCCCTTTAGTTCCGGTT
>NC_041392.1:577644422-577683706 GCF_002162155.2 Triticum dicoccoides
GTCGCCCCGATCCCGTCGCCGCCTCGAGCCCGTCGCCGCCCCGCCCCGTCGTTGCCCCGCGCCGACGCCGATCCTTTAGGTTGATGATGTTGATGATATGATGATATGATGATGTTTTTTTTTCTGTTGATGATATGATGATGTTTTTTTTCTGTTGATGATATGATGATGTTTTTTTTCGTATATGCATTTTTTCATATATGTATTAATTTTTTAAGTTGTTAGTAGATATCGATTTTAGGTTAGTGCATTTTATCACTGATTTTAGGTTAGTTGAGCCTCTTTAGCGCATTTTATGTTTGTTGCATTTTAGGTTAGTGCATTTTATGTTAGTGGAGAGGAAAAAGTAAAATAAGGAAAAAGAAAATAAGTAGAGAAAGAAGGAGAAGAAGAAGGAGAAAACGAGGAGAGGAAGAAAAGGAAGAGGAGAAGAAGAAAGGAATAGAGGAGAAGAAGAAAAATCTTTTTTTTCTTCTTCTCCTCTATTCCTTTCTTCTTCTCCTCTTTTTTTTCTTCGATCTTCTCCCCCTCCCGATAGGAAAGTTTTATATAGAAAGTTACAATTTTAGAAAAGTTTTATATATGCAAAAATTACAATTTTAGAAAAAGAAGGATAGGAAAGAAGAAAATAAGAAGAGGAAAGAAAGAAGAAGAGGAGAGGAAAAGAAGAGGAGAAATAAATAAGAAGAAGAAAAAAGAAGAAAAAGAAGAGGAGAAGGAAGAAAGGAATAGTGGAGAAGAAGATAAAATAGAATACTTTCCTCTTTTTTCTTCTTCTTTTTTCTTCTTCTTATTTATTTCTCCTCTTCTTTTCCTCTCTTCTTCTTCTTTCTTTCCTCTTCTTATTTCTTTCCTCTTCTTATTTTCTTCTTTCCTATCCTTATTTTTCTAAAATTGTAATTTTTGCATATATAAAACTCCCGACCCCTCGGCGATCCTCTCGAACATGAGAGGAAGAAGAGGGTCGTCTAGGGGTCGAGGGTTCCAGGGTCGTCGAGGGTTCGAGGGGTTGAGGATCGCCGAGGGGTCGAGAGAGGTTAATTTCCTAGTGTCAAAGTATTGAAGAAATCCATGCCTTCATCATTAGCCGGAAATAACCAGGGCATGTTGGTACGAAGTTCTGCAAAGTTGTTCTGGAATGGAGTCCCGGATAGAATAATCCGCCTTTTGGTACGAATTCAGCAAAGGCCTTCCAAATAGCGATATTCGGAAGGCTCTTGCTGAACTTTGTACCAAAAAGCGAATTATCCTATCTGGGACTCCGTTCCAGAACAACTTTGAAGAGCTTCGTACCATCATGCACATGTTACTTCCGCCTAATGATGAAGACATGGTTTTGTTGAATCCTTTGACATTAGGCAACCTCCCGACCCCTCGGCGACCCTCTCGAACATGAGAGGAAGAAGAGGGTCGTCTAGGGGTCGAGGGTTCTAGGGTCGTCGAGGGTTCGAGGATCGCCGAGGGGTCGAGAGAGGTTTCCTAGTGTCAAAGTATTGAAGAAATCCATGCCTTCATCATTAGCCGGAAGTAACCAGGGCATGTTGGTACGAAGTTCTGCAAAGTTGTTCTGGAATGGAGTCCCGGATAGAATAATCCGCCTTTTGGTACGAATTCAGCAAAGGCCTTCCAAATAGCGATATTCGGAAGGCTCTTGCTAAACTTTGTACCAAAAAGCGAATTATCCTATCTGGGACTCCGTTCCAGAACAACTTTGAAGAGCTTCGTACCATCATGCACATGTTACTTTCGCCTAATGATGAAGACATGGTTTTGTTGAATCCTTTGACACTAGGCAACCTCCCGACCCCTCGGCGATCCTCTCGAACATGAGAGGAAGAAGAGGGTCGTCTAGGGGTCGAGGGTTCCAGGGTTCTTCTCCTCTATTCTTTCTTCTCCTCTTTTTTTTCTTCTTCTTCCTCTTTTTTTATCGGGAACGAGGGTCGTCGAGGGACATAGATGTAGTGTCATCGTTGTCGATATATACCCCCTCCCGATAGCTTACTATGATTAGGTAGCTAGTTCTACGTTTGGCACTAATATATCCATCTGTCATGTTTGAATAATAATTGCCATGTTGTAAATATTTGTAGAAACTATGGACACCGCCCTAGACGAAGCAACAAAAGAAGCGTTGTTGAGGGACATAATCGCAGAAGGAAGTGATGCCATCTCGTTGTTTCTCAACGAAACCGATGGTCTGGAAGGAGAGGCTGAACAAGCTGGCTACGGTGACCTAATGCCGGTGCAAGAAGAAGAACATGAGGACGGCTCCGGTGACCCAATGCCGGTGCAAGAAGGAGACCGTGATGACGGCTCCGGTGACCGAACCGAGTCCGGCCAGGTATATATATTAGTTAAGCCTATGCTGACTAGCTGATTGATGCATTCATTGTTTTGGTATATACACATATTAATTAAGTCTTTGTTCTTTTTTCTAGCCCTCCGGATCGAGCACAACTTCGGTAAAGAGACGAGACCTGAAGAAAAAGTTGAGCTCGGATGAAAAGTTTGAGATCATAGCAATCGCGCCCGGCGGCCAACCTATTGAACCCCTCCAGACAAAGAGCGCATTTGTTGCTCAGTGCGGGGTTCTGGTTAGGGACAAGATCCCGATAAGCATCCAGCAATGGTTTAAGCCGGCTACAGAAGACCCTGAGGTCTCTTATGTCAATGATATGCAGAAAAATGATCTTTGGACTGAGCTGAAGTCAAATTTCACCCTACCGCCTGAGGATAATCCAAAGAACCCAATTAAAGAGAAATTAATCAAGTCTTTTGCTCTGAAGAGGATGGCAGAACTATTCAGGAGGTGGAAGAAAGAGCTGAATAAGTTTGTCAAAAATAATGAGACACCAGAATTCAAGGGCAGATATGAGAAGATCAGAGATCACTGGCCCGCATTTGTGGCCCACAAGACATTGGAAAAGAGTCAGAAGATGTCGGCGATAAACAAGCAAAATGCTGCGAAGAAGAAGCTTCACCATCGCACGGGGTCAGGTGGCTACCTCGTAGCCCGGCCTAAGTGGTCCAAGACTGAGAATGATCTGGTTCATAAAGGGATCGAATCAGAGACAATTAACTGGCCAGACCGTTGCCGGACTTGGTTCTTCGGGGCTGGCGAAACCCTGGACCCTGTAACAGGGAAGTGCATTTGGACGAACGATCAAATGGACATACCAGTCAGTAAGCTTAAGCAGTATATCAAAGCAGCGCAGGAAGGAACGTTTTTTCCAGACAGAGAGAACGACGAGCTCACAATGGCCCTCGGGAATCCTGAGCACCCTGGACGGACACGAGGCACGCCAGGCTCCATTCCGTGGAAGGTTGGGTTTCCGGACGCAGGCGGTTACAAATCCCATGAGAGGAGGAAAAAAGTGCAGCAGACCCAAATGCAGGTGCTGCAAGCAAGGGTAGACGCGATAGAGGAACGAGAAGCAAATCGCAGCAAACGTACTGCCGAAGCCTCCCCCGAAGCTACCCCGCCATCTCAGCGCAGAAGCAGCGTGGCTTCCACCGAGCTGCTTCAGCCGGAGCATGCCTTGACGGCTCCTGCCAGCTATCCCGTGGATGCTATAACGGAGTCTCAAAATTGCCACCTTATGACGCAATGGATGAATTTGAAGGTCAAGGCGGCTGTTGGCTCTGTTTATCCTACTGAACCCGGCGCAACTTTTCACTGCCGGCCGATTCCAGAAGGATATGCTAGGGTGATGGTGGATGAGATAACGGAGGGATTTGAGGACCTCCAGCTTGACCACCCTACCGGTGAAGGGGAGACTCGGCTGGGGTCTGCTCTGAAGACTCCATGCCTATGGCGGAAGGAGCTCATCAACCTTCCGAACTGGACGCCACCGCCTCCTCCTCCTCCTCAGGCGAGTCAGGGCACTCCGCCTCCACCGCCTCCTCCTCCGGCGAGTGACGATCAGGGCCCTCGGCCGGCTCCTTCTCCGGCGCGTGGCGGCACTCCGCCTCCTTCTCCGCCTGCGCCGACGCGCCCGAGCAGCCAGCCTCCTCCTTCTCCGCCTCGTCAGCAAGGACGGAAGAGACCTGCCGCCGCTCCAGCTGCTCCGGCGCGTCGTAGTCCTTCTCCTCCGCCTCTTAAGCAAGTAAAGAAGACAACCGCTACATCTGCTCGGTCGGCGTCTAGCAGTACAACCAGAGGCGGGAGGACATACAGATTCGGTCCTTCTCTGAAGACTCCAGAGAAGTTACCATATGAGAGGACCCTGGAGGAGAACGCCGAGATCGAGCGAGAAGAAGTGAGGAGCTTCTTTGAAGGGGTGAAAGCAAAGAAACATCCACCTCCGAAGGAGAAGGTAGATCGGGTGAAAGTGAAGCGCACTCTGGCTGCCCTGACAAAACCACCGAAGTCTGATCCGCCGAAAGGAAACTATGACCGCATTATTGGAAAGGAATTTTCCGAAGCGGAGCGGTCGGGAAGTACTGTCAGTGATCAAAGGCTAAAAGAACGACGAGCTGGGAAACAAATTGCCCAGCACGGCGAACAAGCAAAGCAATCGTGCCCCCCGCTCAAGGTGCCTAGCCACAACGTCGCTAATGATCCGAGGATGATGCCCGGTTATAGCAATCTTGCAGATTACCTGCCCGACGAAGTACATTATGAACCCATGGACGTGCAGATACAAAGATACGAGTACGGGAAGCCTCTCGTCAAAGATGAAAGATCTCTATCAACGATGATGCGAAGATTGCATGATTGGTACTTGAAAATCTGCAGAGACTCTGGGGGGAGGAGTACTTTGTATGTGAAAGTTAAAAAGGAGCATGACCTCGTTGGAATTGATCTGTTGCCTGTTCCATTTGAGGAGTTCTATCAGTTTTTCAATCAATTGGCCCTCGATAAAACAACGGTTGCCTGCTACTGTCTGTAAGTAGTACTACTTCTGTCATTAAGTTTCTCTATATAGCTTAGCTCTTTCATTGCATGTATTTATAACCATCCTCACTATATTATGCAGATTGAAGATCGCCGAATTGAAGAAAAGACAAGTCGGTGATATTGGGTTCATTAACACATATCTCATAGATGCAACTGAGGTTAAACTTCATGCCGCAGCTGCCGAGGCCAACTTGCTACGATCGTTCGTAATAAATCAAAACAAAGATATAATACTCTTTCCTTACAACTTCAGGTGAGTGTCAGTGTCTTGTGCGTATTCGGTTTCCCTTATATATTAGTCAAGGTTATAGTAATGTAATTGATGAGTTATGCATGTGTATGCAGTTTCCACTATATTCTCCTAGAGATTAAGCTTGAGCAGGGAGTAGTAACCATCTTAGACTCTAAACGAAAAGATCCCCAGGACTATGCAGACATGACTCAAATACTCCAGAAGTAAGTTAAATCGATCATTATCCACCATATCAGCAACTTTGTTCATTTCCTGATATCAAGTAATTGTTTTCTTTGTCCGGCAGAGTTTGGAGAAAATTCACCAAAACAGTTCCGAAACTGCCGAAGGAGCTGGAATTTAGACACCCGAAAGTAAGTACTATAGTAGCATGTTCCGCGCATCTCCTAGTGATTCAAGCGCTAGTTTCATCAATACCATTTAGCATTCTTGCTTATCAGTTTGATTGACCTCTATTTCTTGTAAAGTAGTTGTGGCAGGAACAAGGGAATGATTTCTGTGGATACTACATCTGCGAGTCCATCCGCCACACGACCTGTGAGCGGGGCGGGTACTCTAACGAACAATATGAAGTACGTAAATAACAACATTCACAATTTTATTTTATTACCATCATTTGTGTTGAGTTTCATTCATTCATATATATATGTATTAACCCCTTCTTCAAATTAGATGTTTCGGAAGCGGGATGAACTCCTAGCACCAGCTCGCATGCGAGCAATTCAAGAGAAATTGGCGGCATTCTTTCTTGACCACGTGATCCCTGAAGACGGAGAATTCTATGTGGACCCTGAGTCCGTATGATTATATTTGTAAGAGATAATTATTGTATATATGTAGCCGGTAGTGTCAGATAGATATACAAGAACTTGTTGTTCGACCAATCTCTCGGAGAAGGAGAGGTGGTCGATATCACTTCTCTCTGTATGCATATATGTTCATGACAATCTTCTGTTTCCTTCGTTTGCTTACTAGCTAGCCAGCGTGTCTAGTCCTCTCTATACGTATGTATAGTACGTAGCGTCGACCAAGCACGGACATAAGAGAGGACACTTCTCTCTATTAATTATAGCTAGCTAACACAATATATGAAACACCTAAATTAACCCCCCAAAACCCCCAACCCCCCCCCCTTTCAAAAAAAAAATCAAAAACCCCAACCACAGAAATGCTGACGCGTGGATGCCTATTGGTCCCGGTTGGTGGCACCAACCGGGACCAAAGGGTCTCCTGACTGGGCTCTGCGCATTGCCCACGTGGAGGGCCTTTAGTCCCGGTTCTGGATTGAACCGGGACTAAAGGGGGGAGGTATTAGTACCGACACTTTAGTCCCGGTTCCGAAACCGGGACTAAAGGCCCTTACAAACCGGGACTATAGGCCCTTTTTCTACCAGTGCCTTTACTCCATGTTAGATCAGGGACCATTATGTCTGAGTCCAACATTCTTCCAAATGATGTTCGTGACCAGTTTTCACTTTCTTCCATCCACTTCGAAAGAACCGACGAAGATATACAAGTCATCCATCATAGGTCATGATTAAAAACAACAGAGTATATATTGAATGCGCATCACTGGAAATCCTAAAATAAATCCAGTAATAAATGTTGGTTGGTGTGATGTATTGAACAAAGGGAAGAACAATTAAGGACAAAGCACCTGGCCTTGAAATAACTGCAATATTTAAGTTGCACTGGCTGACAGAAGCAATATAACCTAATTGGTGTTAGAATTAGTCATAAGGGCGGCATAGTGCATTCACCGTGTCAACCTATTATGAAATAGATTGTCCAAGACAATCAGAAGATACATGTATAGTCTGATAACATCATACCTCTTGCCATCAAATATGATTATGCACCACATGATACTTCTATAAACATGCCTGTTGCCCTCAAAATATTACACAGTCGATTCTAGAAACACAACCTTTTTGAATTACAGTGCCCATTACTAAAACATCCATGGAAAGACACATTATTGTTTCAAAGGGTGTCATGTTGGTGTCTAATCTATATAGTGAGAAAATGTAAGCAAGATCATGAAAATCAACCAATTAGAGCTAGGATGATGACCTAAAATTTACCCGTGACTTACACCATGTTTTAGTACCAAATTTAGTTGCAAAGTTCAAAAGTTAATACATGCATGCCATATGATTTCCAAGAGATACCTTATTAAAATGGATGCCATGAGTAAGTGCATCCTGGAAGGAAATACAAATTAAATTCATGCTCCATAAGTATGATATATTTAGTTTGGATTGTACAAATGCGAATATGTTCACTCCAGTGTCCTACAAAATTGTTAACCAAACATTAAAACTTGATGCTCTTGTAGCATTGCCTATATCTATCTCTCACCATATCTATCTCCCTTCTGATTACAAGGTGAGATTAATGTCACAGATTTTTTTAAAAAATTTGAGAAAAATCAACCATGTTTAATTTGAGAACCAGAAGTACATAATATCATACTAATCTCGAAAACACTGTAAAAATGCTAAAGATCCAGTTGCATCAAAGATAAGAGAAATGACCATGAACTAAATTTTCATACCGCGCCAACATAAATTGTTAATCCACTGAAAGCAAAATAATAACCTTGGCTGCTTATATGTGAATGTTCTAAATATACTTTTGTTATATAACATAATAATGTAAAGAACATGGTAAGTTCTAAATATCATATGCACTATCCACGGTCTAATGGAGGCACTGGCAAGCATCTTTAGACAGATGCACCAAGTCTTCACGGAGGATACACCAACAATTAAGTGCTATTTTAGAGTAGTTTGCACTAAATCATTTTTCCAGCAGACCATGACTTATCAACAACTAATATAGTTACTGCAACTCGACAACTATTCACCTTAATAACATGTTACGATAATCACATTAGTGCGTCTCCGGTAATTCCACCTCTTATAGTTACCTAGATCACTCGACTTTGAGAGAAAAATTCCTCACTTAAAACCTGAAACAAAAGGAAAAGAAATAAATCTGTTTTGACGCAATTCATGCATAACAATGGCAGGAGTTGCATGTAAAATAGCAGCTAATTCATTATAGTTTGATGGAGTATGTAAAATAGAAGGAATTTTGCTCTTCTTTGATCATAGCAGAAGCGCATATACAAGGGGAAAAAGGCCAGATCTGTACAATAACAGTTAGTACAAACATACAGGAGTCTTTTGATTTTTCATAGTACTGTCAACAATCACACATGGAAGGTTCCTACAAAAATGTCACAGAGGAAGTACTCAAGAGATAAGAACCAAAGGATAAAACAAATGTTTTCTAATATTGAGCAAAATAAAACTTACCCATATATCCATCCTGAACCTGAGCATTTGCGTCTGCAGCAGCCCGCGACAACAGGAAATTCAATTTGCGTCTGCAGCAGCCAGCAACAACACGAAATTCAGTTTGCGTCTGCAGCAGCCAGCAACAGCAGGATATTCAGTTTGCTTTTGCAGCAACCAGCAGCAGCAGGTCGCAAGGCATCGACAGCAACCCTAGGGCATCCGGCAACCACATGGTGGGAGGCGTCCGCGTCAGAGGCGTGCTACTGCCCCTGCCGAGCAGAAAATAGGAGGGACGGTTCAAATCGTCCAGGGCCGGAGGCGTCCACGTCGGGGGCGTGCTGCTAGTGCCCCTACCAAGCGGCGCCAACCCCTGGTCGGCCGGATCGAGGGCGTGTGCGGCCTCCCTGCTCACCATGTCGTCTCCACTACAGTCACTCTGCGCCTCCTCGGCGTCGCCCTTTTTCTTCTTCTCGTCGTTGATGCGTAGGGGTTCGTCGGGGCGGCGCAGAGTGTGCGGCGGGGCTGGGTGGGTGGCTTCGAGAAGAGGTTGTGGGGCTGCGCGGCGGGTGTGGAGGGGCAGAGCAGTTGGCTGAGCGAAGGGCGGCGGGGCGAGCGGTGGACGCGGAAGGGCGGCGACGTGAAGGGGGCCGGGGCAAGCGCCTGGCGGCAATGGCGTGATGGGGAGTTGGGGCGAAGCCGCTGGCGGCGGCGGCTGCGTGAAGGGGGCCGGGGCGATCGGCGTGAGCGTGAAGGTGAGTCGGGGCGAAGCCGCTGGCGGCGGCCGCTGCGTGAAGGAGGCCGGGGCGAGCGGCGTGAGCGTGAAGGTGAGTCGGGGCGAAGCCGCTGGCGGCGGCGGCGGCGTGAAGGGGGCCGGGGCGAGCGGTGTGAAGGGAAGGTGGGGCGAAGTGGCGGGGCGAGCGGTTGTTGAACAGAGGACGTGCGGGGTGAGACGAAGCGGGGGATTAGCGTTTCGTTAACGAAGACTATTTCGTTAACGATGTATTTAGGCCGTTGATGATGTCATTAGACGGTTCAGATTATAAGTTGGATCTGGCTTCTCTTCCTTTTATAGTAATGGCATGGTGGGTAATTAAAGCGTAAAACACATTTAGTATGCTGGAGGGATGTAGACCATCAGATTGCAGTTTCGATGGATAGGATAATCTGGTTCTTCGCCCTCTCTTTCTTTTATAGTGGTAGTAGATTCGCAAAAAAAGGCTTATATAGTTGTAAAATGGGCAAATTTAGCTGTGAACCCGGGTACCGCTCCTTCGGAGCAAAAAATATTGTGAATCAGCAACCAAAGAAAATAACTACAACGTTGTTGATGAGTTATGAGTTTAGGAGAACAAGGACGTGGTGGGAGAGCTTCCCTCTCTCTGAACCTAGAGGGATCGCCGTGGAAAACATCCATCCGACGGTGGAAATGACTGCTTAAAACATGATGGTACACACTAGAAGAACTAAAGGAGGCGATCCTCACCGGGGAGGAGCCTGGTGAGCAAAACAACCATTTTACAGTAAACTAACATCGGGGGCATGTTTTTTTAGTTCTTTTTTAGTTTTCTTTCCAGTTTGAATTGTGTGTTTAGTGTTCTGTTCAGCAGTGGCAAGCAAGAGAAATTAAAAACACTATAATAGCAAAATAAAAAAGCCTTGAACTTTGGGAGCATTATTAGAAAAGGTGTTCCAACGGAAAAGAGAAAATGCTGAGGCGTCAAGCCATCAACTTCTGCGACAAAACCTCCATAAGGTGCGGAAAGCTAACATGTGAAGCAACTTAAAATGCTCGACATGGCTTGGATGGAGAGGATACGCTATTGCTTTTCTGATTAGGGTTTGGTGGTCACGCTTAGGGCTAATAACATTTGTCACTCACCTGTAGGTCAGGGTCTAACACTCTGGGCGGTATATATCGTCAGTCACTTACTATGGACTCTGTACACTATCAATGACTTTGTTTAATTAGCAGTCAAATCATACCCCGATTAATTAGCAGTCTGAATTTGGTGACATACACACTTGCAGACCATATTTAAAGTTTTCTCTAGGATTTCTGACTAGACATGTTACTGGTTTGGTCTTTGTGGGTTATGTTATGGTGTACCCTGCTTCAGGTTAAACTCGTCTCATCTCATCCAGACAAAGGTTAATCTGTTTGCTTCAAAAATCAAATAAGGCATACATTTACAAGGAAATCATTCTAGGCTATGTATGTTTCCAAACATTGACTGTTTACTAAGAACAGGTCGAAATAGTATCAAACATTGACTGTTTACTGAGAACAAGGAGAAATAGTATCCATACACCAAATGTATCACACACCAACTCATTCATATGCCCACACATGATAGCCAAGCCAATACATACAGTTATTACCCACACCGAAAAAGGATCCCCCTCGCTTTGTATTCCAAAGCACCAACACCGATTATAGAGCAAACGCTGGGGCGAGCAGCACAACAAGCCAAAAAAAAAGAAAAAGAAACAATGCCAGCACCGGCAGCTCGACAGACGCGAATGACCTACAACCGCTGCGCCCTCCGAAATCTACCCACCACGATCCTAGGCTCCGATCCTCCGTGTACCAAGCAGCACCTCCAGGAAGGAAACGACGCTGACGACGCTGCTGCCCGGACGTATCCTAGGGTTTCCCCCGGCACACGGAGGGAAGAGGGGAATGAAGACCACCGACACCCTCCAGGGAGGAATGGTGGCACCCGCAGGCGTCACCGCACCGGAGCCGGAAGATCCGGCAAGGATTTCTCCCAACTCCAAACCCCACCGCCCAACCGGATCGAAGCCAACCAACCAGCTCGCCGCCCACCGCCCACCAGCATGCGCCACCGCGGTTGCAACGCCACCCATGCCGCCTCACTGAGATCGCCACCACGAGGCCAAGAGAACGAGGAGGAGGCGTTGGACGATGGGAGCAGCAGCGCCGTAGCCGCGCGGGAGGGAACCACCTCCTTCGCCGTCGTGCAGGAGGCTTGAGCCTCCGGCACCGTCGCGGTCGCTGTCCGGACGCAGCAGCAGGGCATACCAGGCCACCCCTGGCCCGCCCAGGCCCGAATCGGGCCCGCTAAGCCCCGCCGGCCACACTGCAGCAGGGCAGCGCCAGCACCCCAATGCCCATCGCTGCTCCCACGCCGTCGACCCGCCCCGCCGTCGGCCCGCCCAGACCCAGATGGGGCCCGAAGGGCCCAGATCTGGGCCGAGCGGGCGCCGCCTGGCCGCGCCACCCCGCCGCCAACGGCGACGCCGCCGTCCAGCCGATCTCCCGCACCGCGCTAGGAAGCCCCGCCGCCTAGGGAACACCCCCCGGCGTCCTCCGCCCCGCGCCGGAGAGCAACCGAGAGGGGAATGGCCGGGGGCCGCCGCCACCAGCGTCGCCCGGGCCAGGCCCGGCGGCGAACACCGGCGACGGCGACGGGGAGGGGGGAAAGAGGGGGAGCTGGCGGAGGAGGAGCCGGGGCGCGGCCGGTCGCCCGTGGGGGCGACGCGGTCGCGAGAGCCCGAGGGGGCGTTATTACCCACACACCAACTCATTATTCTTAATCAAGCCACACGCCTTAAATTATTATCCACACAGCAACTCATATACATATGTCCATACACAATGAAGAAGCCACACACACACACACACATTAAAATGGGCATTTGTCAAGGGGCCATATCTCGACACACTGTAAAAACCCATTGAACCTGTAAACGTGACCAGCTTCCACTGTGGCTTCGGCAACTTGCCCGCCATAATGCAACCGTAAAGCTGAATTGTTTCTGTTGTTAAACCACAGCACTGCTTCCTGGAGCTCCCCTTTCTCCCAGAAGATGCTGACAGTGGTGTCACCCCGGGCCCTCAGCCCTTTGACACACCCTTCAGGCCACTTGTCGCGTGGAAGCGCGGGCAGTAGATGCAGGTCAGTGGGAGTGCTCTGAAGCAACATTTCAGCGATCGCAGCTGCGAATGTGCAAGACAGTACAGAATTGGAGATGCTAATGTTACTTTCAGAGTTGGTTAATTGGTAATTACGCAACCCGGAAACTGTCAAACTGATCAGACAGAATGAAGCATATATCGTATACTGAAAAAGTAAGAACATTTCGTACCCAAAGTTTCCATCGATCTGGAATGGTGGGTGTGCTGTCCACAGATTGGTGTACAGTCCTCCTTCGAACCCAACTTTTTCACCAGGTGGAGCCAACGTGATTAACTTTAGGATCATTCTGTATGCATTTTCGCTGTTAAGAAGGCGCGCCCACAAAGCCATCTTCCACGTGCTTGACCATCCAGGTCCATCTTCCCCTAGTAAGAAACAACGATGTATTAACTTCCGATTTGAGGAGAAATGTCCCTTTATTAGTAAGTGTTATGCAAACCTCGTTTGTGAAGACTATTAGAAATAGCTTCGCAAATCTCAGGATTTCTCTGCATGGTTATAGTATGACCAGGATAAAGACCGAAGAGATGTGACAGGTGCCGATGGGTAACTTCAGGGTCCTTAAAATCTTGTGCCTCCGTGAAAAAAACCAAGATGTGAGTCGAATTATAATAGAAATAAATCCAAACCCAAGCAGAGCTTGAGCATTTACCCATTCCATGAGTGTTTGATCTTCAGCAATCGTATTCTGAGGGAGCCTTGGAAGCGCTTCCTTGATCTTCTGGACCAGAGGAGTATCAGATTTTCCTAAAATCTGTTGCGTAGTAGCATCAAAATATTATGTTTGAGAGATGATCGAGTCAACACACATTTCACAAACACAAACAAAAAAAACTACACCAGCATATATTTTTATCTTTCTGATTACATTTTACATTGTTATAACCAGTTAGGGCATCAATTGTTACCTCTGCAGAAGAAATGACTGCCGAGAATATCTCTCGGATGATTGCGATATCCATTGTAGTTGAATAGCTTACACTAGCTTGCTGACCACCACTCCCTGGAGCAATGAAAACATGCTCGGGAGAAGTAGAGGGGTTTGTTTCCAAAAGACCTCGAGGTCCCTCAATCAACCAATCAGTCAGAAACAGCGCACATCCTTCCAACAATGGATATGCAGTGTTCTTCAAAAAGTCCTAGAAGAAACATAAAAGAATAACAAGAATTTCAAAACTGTGAGATGCCAAATGATACTGCTGTAGGAACACTGGGACATCCTTGATACAGTTTTAACAAGAAATATAGTTTCAGAAAACACTCCGGTGTTGCAGAACCCCATAATTATGTGAGTATCAAGGTAGTAACGAATCGAAGACAAGTTGCACAATAAGAGAATAACAATGTGGTAACATAAAACTTGCAAAACATTGAGACGTTGTAACCAGACTATATTTGCAAAATAATATGAGGTAGTAAGAATATTTATATGAGCTAACAACATTAAAGCATATCTGTTTCTTACTTTGTCCAATAAATACTGGTAGTGCTCCCAAAGATGCGTACAAAGCCAGGCACCCCCCATTGGCCACACTGAGAACCTGGCATCTTCATTGTAAGCTGATGATTTTGCCCATATGTCTGAGACGTGGTGAGTTACCCAGCCACTTGCTTGGTAATTGATCTGTCACAAACAAAGAATTCCCCCAGCAATCAGATGTTTTGATTCTTCTACACGTTAAGGATGTTATGAATGGAAGAAAGACACTGATCTCGTCTAGGTAACTTCGCCTCAGTTTAGAGTTAACAAGTATAAGCACAATTATCATAAACAAACATACTGTTTGCAGGACTTAGCAGTCAGAACAAAATCTAAAGTTCAGTGACTACCTGTCTACCTTTGTGTCATGGATCTAAATCAGATAGTCTACTGTCAACCTATTTTTATTTTTGTGTGCGACATGCAGATGTGTGTATGTGTGTGTGTGTGTGTTTAGCTCCCGCGGCGAGATAACACATCTCTAGCAACTGTCGTGGGACCTAAGAAATTAAACTGTTCAGTAAGTAGATTTCAGTGATGCCTTTACAAAGTTGGCCATGTGTTGTCTGGTGGCATATGACATATTTTTCCCTAGTATAACTCCGCAAGGTATTACAATTCTATTCTCATGCTACTCATATTTGTGGTAACCTCACTGTTTCACTAAAATCAAATATTGAAAGCAGTAGAACTTACTTTTGCAGTCTTAGTTCCGTTAACTGCAAGAGATGCTATGAAATCAAGTAGTGGTTCTTGGCATTCAGTAAGGTTGCAAGGAAGTGTTGGCCAATAATTCATCTGAAGATTTATGTTGAGGTGCGGAGCACACCTGCAAAATTAAAACAGTATGGATCACAAACAAAAAAGAGAAAATGCAGCCCCTAGCAATATCTCCCAGTTGCCTTAGTTAGCAAGTCAGATATTTTAATAGTCAATTCATCAGCAAGTGCATGTATTAGAGTAGGTAGTTACTGCCTCACATATAAAAAACAGATAAGGGAAATGAAAAATAAAGGATATCGATGCAATAACTTTAGACATAAGAATAACTTACTCCCATCCAGGAAAGAGATCTTGATTCCAAATTCCTTGCAGATTAGATATCTGCGTTCCAGGTCGAGAGCATGAAATGAGCAGATATCGACCATATTGGAAGAGAAGTTCAACCAAAGAAGAATCCTCGTCGCTTCGAAAACCATTCACTCTTTCTGCTGTAGTCTTGACGGCATCACCAACTTCTTTCATGTTTATTTTTTCTATAGCTGCTGCTTGTGATAGCCGCAGACTAACACGGTGAAAAAGACCCTGGTAATCTTTCAAATGAGCAGCTTTGAGCTGATCAAATGTGAGATTCCTAATCATATTCATGACCCTCAGAGCAGCTGATTCAGGATCCAGTTTTGAGTCTGACGGATTCACAAGAGGCCCATTGAATGAGGAAGCAGCTGTAACCCGCAAAAGAACCCAATCTGCATTGTCAATTCTCAAACTTTGATCATTTAGAACTGCTACTTTTGCAGCAGTGCCGCTCATCTGCAGGCTAAGGACAGCTGCAAACCCGATACCAGTAGCATCGTTGGCTTCATTTTCTTGTAGCTTGTGTCCTTGTACTGGACAGGTGCCATCCATGATCATCTCATTTGCATTCATTACACGAACTCTGTGGTTTAACTTACTATTTAACGATAAAGTCAATGATACATGTTCTGGTTTGTTTGCTGAAATTTTGGTAACAATGACCTGGTGTGGATTTGAGCAGAAGTGCTCCCTTGTGTACTGAACTTCTCCAATGTTGTACGTGATAATTGTGGTAGCAGTATGCAGATCAAGCTCCCTTTTGTAGGAACTATACTCCTGATTGGATGTGTCAAACTCTAGATTCATATCTCCAAGAGGTTTGTAGACCTTCATAGCATCAATATAAGATAGTGTTATGAACTTCTATTGCAGATGTGTAATACTGCATCTTGCAACAATAACTTTCAACTTGAAAATCAATGGTAAGTTTAGTTCAATTTCTTTGGCTAGGATATGCTATTTTTGGAAATAAGCATGCTACTTTTCAACTTATAACAGGTTAACGAAACAATGACCTTTTACCTTAAGTGGTTTTTACAAGTAAGAAAAAAAAGGTCTCTTCCAACATTTTTTTTGCCGACGGACCATACAGCCATGGTGCAGTAAAGGCTAAAATGTTGCATATATCGTCAACCAAAGGCCCAACCATAACAAAGTAAAGCACACATTTAATGTGCAGTAAGATGCATCATATCATAATTCGGAACAATACTCAACGACGGCAAGGATCAAGGAATTCATGGTGCTAGGTCTGGCCTCACCGCGACACGACAATCAATAGCATGCTCCGACGTGCAAAGCAGAACACCGTGGCATATAGCATACCTCTGTTAGACCACCGAAAAGGCCCGAAGCCGCGCTGGTGGCATCCACAAACCGTCCTTCATCGACGAGCTTCCTGACGGCGGCAAGGGCGGCAGGTGCTTTCGGGTCGGTGTAATCTCCCGGCACACCGCTCCAGAGAGTGTCAACTGCAAAAACAATTATGGTTACTTTTATCATCCTTTCACTTGCCAAGTTGCCATGATACATAATCATATAAGGGAGGGTGGTTTGGTTAGGGAGTTTCGTCGAACACCCTCCAGGTGCCGTTCTTGGACGAGTCACGAGTCACAACACTCTGTTTGCTGATTCCAGTACGTGCTCCGTTTGAAACAACCGTCATGAACAGGGAAAGGAATGGCAAAAGCTTAGGCAACGGGGGAGGTAGCTGGTACGTACGGTTGAGCTGGAGCTTCTCGGAGGCGACGCCGCCCCAAACCATGGCGCCGAGGCTGCCGTTCCCGATCGGCGCCGAGTCCGTGAAGTGCTCCGCCGGCGACGCGAACACCACCTTCAGCGGCCGCTCCTCCGCCTCCTCGTCCACCCACCGGCGCGCCCGGACCCGGTCGCCGTCCATGAGTGGAGCGGTGGTCAGCGGTGGAAGAGGGAGGAGGAAATCTTGGACAAGCGGCGCGGGGCGAGCGAGTGCTTTGGCAGGGGAGGGGGCCTGCGGGGCTTTTTCAGGGTGGCAGAGCTTCCATTTTCGCAGTGGCGTGTACTGTATTTGGCGCCAACGGAGAGGACGAAGCGCATCGTGCAGCGTAGCTTCAAAATGGCAGTGTGCGCCTTGCAAGGCTGGCTGGCTGATCCGTCTGCGTGATCGATGGATGCGGCCATTGCGTGGCACTGTGCGCGCGCTGGTGGAGTGCACGGCATGCCATGCCGATCCTGATTTGGCGAGCGTCGTGTCGTGCACCGGCAAGGCTTTCCTTTCTTCATAGGGAGGCTTTTGGTTTCATGTCGCGTTGTGGCGGTATTGCTCGCACCGCATTTTAAGCCCGGCCTCTTTTCTGATCATTATACATCTGGCAACAATATTGCTAATCTGTTCTCGTGTGATCATGGTATGGAGGGTGGAGTGCACGGCACATCCAGATGATTATTGTTATGGACTAAGCAAAAGAACTCGTGCGTTGCAACGGGAGCAAAAAAGAATCGTAATCGCCAATGACTAGGACCGCATTTTGCTGCATCATCGAGATACTCTGTCTCTTCCTTTTGAATTAGTTAACCAAGTGTAAGGAGTTATTACCTTCATTAGTTGATATATTATTGAGAACCCAAAATCATGAGGATCATACATTTACACACACAAACTAAAAAAAGTAAATGAATACAAAATTGGTGTTTAATTGGTAATTAAGTTACCAAATGTACATTAGTGATTACAAAATTCTTTCTGACCTTTAGAAACATGCTAAGAGAGTTTGCACGTAACATGAAGAATATTTTTTCTCTCTCTAAGGAGTGTGCAAAGAAGATTACCCTAGTTATATCAGGTCAGTTGAATAGCAGTTGTTGAGCTTAATCAAATATCAAGGTTTCATGTTTGGACGGTAAGGAGAGGCAAAGGATTTTCAGGCTCTATGCCAACAATGGGATTGCTCCTATTGTCGAGAGGTTACAACCATGGAAAAAGATGCAACCAGCGGGTGGCCTAATGATGATGGCGACATGGCGGCTGTTAGCGGTGAGGAGTCTATAGAGAAAGGCAACATGAGCGACCACGAGAGACAGGGTATGAGATGTGGTTGTAAAGGGCTTAGGTGTTGAAGTATGTCTTTGTCACATCGTCTCCGTCGCCGCACACTGCGGTCACGTTGTTGGCTAGGATCAAGGAGAGAGTTGCACCACTGGCGGCCATGCGGAGGTGAGCCTGCATCGCCGAGCAGTTACGTTGTCGGGGGGCCATCTGTGGCCAAGGTGCCGTGATGGTGCTCCTTGGATAGGTGGAATTGCGCAGTGAGCTTCTCCTTGAGGTCTTGCACCTCGGCTGACTTTCCCAGGAGCTACCCGTGGATGTCATCGAGCACGGCCTCGCGATGCAGTGGCATGGGAGGCAACGGGGTGTGGTGTGGTGAAGGGAATCGGAAGGTACGAGAGGGGTTCGCTTTTTCTTAGAACAATGAGACGGGTTCTAAGAAAAAATGAGACAAAAAAAAAATGAGACGGGTTCGAGGGCGGAAAATCCTATAAGACGCTCTCTGTGTCAAGGAGTTGACCAAACACACACAGAGCACACCAAGCGATCTAAAATGGGCTGGCCTTTTTGTTCATAAATTTAAATAATTGTTTGGAAATTTTAAGCTTTATTAAAAATTTCAAAAAATGTATGTGTTTTTCAAAAGTGTTCGGAATTTTCAAAAATGATGCTTTACAAAAGAATTTTAAAAAAATGTTCATGTTTTCAAAAAAAAATCACAAAATAAAAAATGTACAGGAATATAAAAAAGTTCAACTGTTTAAATAATTATTCTATTTTTTAAAAAAAATATTAGAATTTCAAAAAAATGTTCTTGATTTCAAATTTTGTCCAAAAATTCAAAGAAATGTTCCCGTTTTCAAACTTTTGTCCAAGAATTAGAAAAATGTTCCCATCTTACAAAACTTGTTCACAAATGAAAAAAAGTTCCCATAGTTTAAATTTATGCACAATTGAAACATTGTTCACATTTTTTAAAAATGGGTTTGTTAAAAATTGTTCGGAATTAAAAAGAATTATTCTGAATTTCAAGAAGTGTTTTGAAAAAAGTCAAATAATATTCCAGTCTGCCCCTGCAGTTAATTCTTAAACTTTTGCATGGCATAATAGTCACAAATATGCATAGGCTTCACTGGCTAGCAATATGCCTCCGCAAGGTGTTGGTTGCGAGTTAAATTCCTCAATATTGCACCAAAAGTATTTATATTTATCTAGTACTTGTGGGCTGGCCCAGACGGGTCTCCCCTTGCGAAACGAAGCATTTTTTCCATCAAAGGGAATGTTTTTTTTGTCACTTACAGGTGGCATCGATGGGTGATATTTTACAACTTTGAGGGCAATTTATGTGACGGGCAAACACAAATGTTTGTCCATATTTTAGTAGGTAAAGATATAGATAAAGATAAAGATATGTATGGATATAGATTTCAGGTGGGCTGGGTACACCGTGCGTCCGTGCAGTCGTTCAACTAATATATTTTTTTACCCCCTCTAAAAAGAAAGCTAATGTATTTTCAGGTGGGCTGGATACATACCCGGTGCATCTGTGTGTCCAGCTAATGTTTTGCTTTGTTTGCATAATCTTGGAGTGTCCTTTTTATATCCATTTCAACAACTATTATATGACCCCCCCCCCCCCTCTTATCTAGTTTTGCTTTGTTTGCATAATCGTAGAGTGTCCTTTTCTTATTTTGAATAAATGTAATCATCACCCCTGTTCGTTTGCATCTTTATGGAGGTGCTTGGCTTTGCTATTTTACTTGTTGTGCTTCACTTTTATCTGTTGGAGTAACAAAATTGGTGATATGCGGCTATAACTTTCTGTGCTTCACTTATATTTTGTTAGAAGTTATAGGATTTGGGTGGCACTTGTTTCAATGATATATCTTGAGGATATTATCTTTGGTTTAGTACTGGAAATTGATGGAAACACAGAAGGAGAGTCTATTTCAATAGCTGTGATTTTTTGGCTTCAGTTTTAGATCATTCTTGTCACTAAGGATTTACATGCAAAGTAGCTATTGCTATTTGAAGATAGGATAATGTACTCATTGTTTAAAACGAACCTTTGGCTTTCTTTCACCACACGTGTGGCATAAATAGGTATTCGCCCACACACCGTGTGTGGCATGAGTAGGGGGGCAGCCCACACGGGCTGTGTATGGGTGAACAGTAGAATTGCCCACACGTGTGGACGCAGCTACTTTGTATCACACGGCCAACAAGTACTACGCATCCCCACCCTGCGCGTGTGGCACGAAGCAAAATATGCCCACACGTCCTGACGCAGATACAATAGGTACCCGCGGGTTGATGATTTAGTTGCCATCCGGGATGGCAGATGTAGTTATCCGGGATGGTAAATATGGTTGTAAAAGCATGGCAACTCTCTCTGTTTTGGTTAACTATAGTTGCCATGTCTAATTTATGGTAGTTGCCGCGTATAATCAAACCATAGTTGTCGTGTGTGATTAACGAATTGCCACATATGGTCAAACAATAGTTGTCGTGTGTGTTTACCTAGTTGCCACGTGTGGTTAATCATAATTGCCATGTATGTTTACCTGATTGCCACGTACGCGCAACCGTAGTTGCCTCTAGCAAACGAATCATAATTGCCATGTGTATTTACCTAGTTGTCATGTACGCGCAACTGCAGTTGTCATCCAACAACGTACGATTGTCGTGTGGGTGAAAAGCAGTTCGCCCACACGTGCGTGGACTAGGTGGTGGCTGTGTGGGCAGAAACTAGTTCGCCCACACAGCGCAGCTGGCAACCGCGTGCTGTGAGGCGTGTGGGCGACCTCTCCAACGCCCACACACCAGCCTTATCCTACGTGGCACACGAAAATTGCCTCGGTGTGACAAGATTCGTGCAAACTTAACTGTACGGTGATTCAGACATGTGGGTGAGTTGGAATGTTGTCACATCGTGTGGACGTTAGTGTTTTCGTAACTTTTTGGAGGGATTCTAATTAAAAGATGAAACTGATTAGTTTTATTCTCATGTAACCATTATAGACTAGCGTCATTGATGCGGCCGGGTGCGAACGATGGTCTTGAACCTACCATTCAAACTCCATGGGATACTTGGCTTGTTGTACTATGCTCTAGTAATGTCGTGAGCCACTACTTAGTTGATGAGTTTTTTATGATTAATGCAAGTCTTTGAACTTTGTGCTTGAACCACATGAAAATTTTCACACATACAGTATACATCTACAAGTACTCCCTCCGTTTCTAAATACTTGTCTTTCTAGGCATTTCAGCAAGTGACTACATACAGAGCAAAATGAGTGAATCTACATTCTAAAATATGTCTACATACATCCGTATATAGTAGTCATTTGAAATGTCTAGAAAGACAAATATTTAGGAACGGAGGGAGTACTTGTGTATTTATTTTCAAAAAAAATGGAACTTAAAAAATACTTTGAAAATTCTGGGCTCCATGGAGCCCAAGAGCCAAAAAGCCTCACTCCAACATCTGCCCTCTAAATTAATGAGGCAACGGACTTATAGAAAATAGAGTACAATTCTGTAAGGAATAAGTTGCACATTTCTATCAAGATTCTGAATCTATACAAAGTTGCATTAGTAAATAAAAATAGCTGCTCCGCGCTTGGTTCACTAAACTCCAGCTATACAGGGTTTTGCATGAAGCTATTTGCATATAGTGATATCACTTTACTGGACAAATATTGTGAACCGGCAAGATATGATGTTTGCCATAAGAATGGATATGCAGCTCAGCTGAGATGAGCAATGTCGATCTCATCAGGGAGCTTGAAGGTTTCCGCGGCCCCAAACTTCCTCCTGCCATCCTCCCACTCCTCGTCATCCACGTCGTTCTTGTGTTCGTCACTGCGGTCGCTGTGGCCGTGTGACGACAACGGGTCACTGAGGCTCATTGACTTGCAGGGTTCGTTTGCTAGCATGGTCACCTGGCCTTGGTGTGAGATCTCAATGACAATAGTGTCATCGTCCTTTGGGAGGGGCTGCTTCCACGGCTCCCCATCGACCCTCATGAACGTGTGGTCCACCACGCCTTTGTGGAACTCGAAGCGGATCCTGTGGGTCTGGTTTTGCAAGATGTCAGCATGATATTGCAGGATGGGAAGAAGAGAGTTTTGATGCATGAAGTTGCAAAACGCATTAATGCACTGCAGCAAGCAATCTCGTCCAATATTCAGTTGTGAGATGCCAACGGGACAGGAGGAACAAAAGAAACACTTCATACCTGTGCAAGGCGATGGCCGTGCCCATTAGGAGCCAACAGAACCAGCCCGTGCCAAGCATCGCGGAACCCGACAACCTCAATAAGGCCATCATCGACGTAAGGCAGCGTGAACTCCGTCTGCACATTGTCACGGAAAACATGTGAATCATATCAACATGCAGCTCAAACAAAAATTGATGGGGCATGGCGCATCGGAACTCACATTTATTTTCCTTGCACCAGGTTCGCCCCATGGATTCAAACCTCCAGAAAAACTAGGTAGGTTCACACAGACGATTGATCGAATGCTGCAAGAGGTAAAGTAGCATAGATTACAACTCCATCTACTACCCAAGAATATTACAGAAATGGTGTCATGATATAAGTAGACCACAAAGAGTATGTTGGAAGACAGAACAGAAGAGCAGGGTGACCAAAAATTCCCATCATGCTTGTAAGCATGTAGGCTTAAATTACAGTATACAAGAATAGAATAAAATGCACTGTAGTGAACTGGAAGACATCAAAGTTCACCTGTGATGAATCTGTAGTTCTTCCCAGTGGCCACCAGGCTTTTTCATAACCTTCACCTTTGCAAAGTGAGGAATATTCCTGGAACAAAACATTCAGCTTATCAACAAAGGAGATGAAGATACCAACTTCACAAATATGTATTGTATGAAGGATTCCCCTCCCCCTCGCCCAACCCGCTCCCGCGAGGGGGGGGGGGGGGTGATTCCCTCGACCGGCCGCAAATAGCCCCCTTCCCCCTCGATCTCCTCCCCCCGCCGTCACCGGAGCGTGCCGCCGGGCAAAGCCCGGCCGGCGGCGGCGGGCCATCTCACCCTTCGCACAGGGAGGGCTGGCGCGGGGCAGCCTCCTCGCGTGCTTGCGCGGCGCCCAATCTGACCAAATAGCAATTCATTGAAATCATTCGGGTCACCTCTTTTTTAAGCACTTGACCAAGCCTATTTCTATAGAAAAGGACAGGAATCTATACCTGCCCGGTCACACACATCATCTCGAGCGCGGAATCTACTACTCTAACAAGATACTCGGCTCGGGTGGGCTCTCCTCGTGTAGCTTTTTGTTCTCGAGGAAGAAAATCTCATTGATTACTTATAATGCCGGATGAAGCAAGTTACAGCCGGTTAACTGCTGACTTTCTTTGCTAGCTCACCCGAAACTCTGTCTTCAGGAGGAAAGCTTGCTTGAGTACCTTACTTGAAAACAAACCGCTTGAGCTGTAACCGAAACAGAAAGGTTTGATGAGCCGCTGCTTGCTCTCTAACTGCTCAAGTAAGAACTCTGGGGAAGGAATCCGATCTGCAGATGAAGCAGAAGCAGGCAAAAGGCGAGCGCACAACGAGGAATTTTCCATACTAGATCGACTCAACATTACCGAATCTACTCTGAGACTCGAGCTATCTAAGCATCCAGGGAAGTGATTCCACAAGCTAGAGAGATTCTCCTCTTTTCTTTTTCAGAGTTGAGCTCAGGCTAAGGCGCATGCCTTCCGTTCCTTGCTTGCTTATGCACTTTTGAATTAGATCCTTGTTATCAATGCCAACTAGGTATCATAAGTAAATGGATCCCGGTTGTTCAATCCTTTGATAACCAAGGTCATTCTTTGCTAAAGAGAAATGATCACTATGAGTCAGACTCAATAGAATTGGATCCATTCCAAATAGCGAGAATTAGGATTCTTGATCCCTCTTACCACTTTAGGGGATGGGGGTGAAGGGGGGTTTACATACAACCGGGGCAAAGTGGTTTATGATTGAATCTCAGAGGCATTCTTATCAGAGAAATGGGCAATTGAAGCGTCTTTCTGTCTATCGACGGCAGAGTCTATTGATCTTCCACAATCCGGTAATGCTTTTTCTCAATTCAATGCGGAGACCCCATTTCCTTTTGATCGTATTACGCTTGACTCGCTGCAAAACATTTCGCTTTTTGCGCCACGCTCGTACGTGGTTTACACTCCTAGCTAGCGTAGCGCCAGCCGTCGAAGTGAATGAATTCGAAAGAACGCAGAAGTAAGGAAATGAGACGACTCTTTCTTGAACAATTTCATAAGCAGATCTTCCCCTCCACACCAATCACGAGTTTTTTTTTATTTTTTGGGGTTGATAGCGGAAAAGTCGACAGATAAGTCACCCTTACTGTCCCTTTACAGAACCGTACATGAGATTTTCACCTCATACGGCTCCTCGGTCAATTCTTTCGAAGGGATCCTTTTCCTCGTTCAAGAGTCTCCGCCCTTCTTCCACTCCGTCCCGAAGAAAAGGTTCGGTTCGGATAAGTAAAGCCAAGGTCGAGCGAGCAGGAAAGAGTTTGTTATTCGCTATTGGCTTAGTACGGCCTATACATAATAGGGGCTCTCCCCCTTTTTCACTTAGTTTAGTTGGAATGGAAAGAGAACTTCCTTTAGTTTTTCTTTTTTTTTTGTTGCCTGGTTCGGTCTCTCCGAGTGGAATAAGTGGGTCCTTCTTCTTTTTCCTGACTGATGAAGGTCGAAACCTCGATCCATCCCAGAGTAGCCATCGGCTGGACGGCGGTGAACGGGGTATAAACTCCTCAAAACGAAGTTCTACTTTGTCTTTGGAAGAATTGGAAGAAGCTGTCTTTCTTTGATGGTAGTGCCCTTTCTTCACGCTCACCATCTCTGCAGAGCTTAACAAGATAATCCACGCCAACAACCAAAGCCAACAAGCCTTCGCTCAGAAGCAGGAGAAGATAAGAGAAACACCGTCTGGTAAGGTTGGATCTATAAAACAATGTTGGTTGACAGAGCTATCTTGACATTATAGGTGGGGTCTTTGGATAGCAGGTATGCTGTGTCAGAGAGCATTGGTGAGATTATTCCTGATGCTTTTACAGTAGCAGCAGTCTCGGTAGCAGAAGTAGATCCGAGTGTAGGGGCTTCGAAGAGTGAATAAGTTCGTTCGCAGTGATGTGTAATCTCTTGAAATCGAGAGAAGAGGTGTAAAAAAGAAATGCTTTTAGGCAGGCTTACTTGGCAGGGCACGGCGGCGCGATGTTGAAGGCCGTTCCGGCGACGGCGGGGGCTGCTGGCGATGGGCGGCGGTGTGCCCCGCCGCGGCAGCGGCAGCATTATCCGGCTCGGCCCTGACCGGATCCTGCCCGTGGCGGGCGGTGACGCAGTGGTTGTGCCTGCTGGAGTCGGGGACGGCGGCTGGCGAGGCGCAGCTCGGCCAGATCTGACCTCTTGCAGGGCGGGTCATGGACGGCGTGGGTCAAGGAGGGCAGTAGTGGTGCGAGCCAGGGGTCGGGGACGGCGGCAAGCGGCCCGGCCAGATCTGACCTCACGGCGGCGCGGGCCGCATTCGGCTAGGGCTGCGGGCGGCTGCCTCGACCGGGGCCATCTCGGCTGGTCGGGGTGGTGGCACAGTGGCGGTGGGAGCGGCTCTGCCCACGGCAGCGACCAGCTTCTCCGGTGTCGGCTCGTCTGCGTTCAGACCGTCTCGACCTTCGCCCCATCTCCTCGTCATCCGGGCGTTACTCCCATCAAAAAGGACTAGTCCTCACCTAGTCGCGGTCCACCGCTCGTCTCGCGTCCGGTGCTGCAGGACCAAGCTCGTCTCGCGCATGGTGCAGCGGGATCGAGCTCGTCTCACGCACGGTGCAGCAGGACTGACCTCGTCCCCCTCTCGGTGCCGTAGGACCGAGCTCGTCTCGCGCTCGGGGCAGCAGGACGGGTCGGTGGATGCCAGTTCTGGCCGGCCTATCGGGTCTCGACGCTGGGGGTCGCCTAGGGGTGCGAAAGGTGGGACCTTTCCGCTCGTCTCTTTCGTTGGGGTGGAGGCAGGTCTCGTGTGAGGTGGTGTCAAGGTCTTGGATGCCGGGGCGGTGGCCCTGGTGGTGGTAGCACGGTGCTTTTGGGCAGAGCCCGTGCTGTGGCGCTGCCCGGTCACCATGGTCGTGTGGGCGGCGTGGTTGCCGGGATGTGGTGTTCGGTGGCGGTGAGTGTTGGCCGAGGTGAAAACATGTTCTATCTTCGGACGGACCGGCGGCGACGAAGATCATTCCCTTCCTGAAGGCGTCATCGCGGCTCTCATTGCCCGTCATGCGGCTCCAGGGGAAACTCTGATCCTTGGATCGGGCGGTGGCGGTGCTCCGGTGTCGTACCCTTCCTGAAGGCGCCACCTTGGAGCACATGGTTCGTCATATGTAGCTTCATCTCTTCGTGGTGGTAGTGCTAGGAATGGTGTTGCTGCGCTCAGCACCTATGTATCCTGCCTTGGGTGTGTGTGTGTGTGTTGCGGTGGCGTGTGTTTGTACTAGATGCTTCATGGTCGGTGCTTTATATATAAAGCGGGGCGAAAACCTTTTTCGATAATATGTAATGTATAACCTTTTGTAACCTAAAATAGTCAAGAAATAAGCTGAAGACTTGATCTAAATTACAAATAAATAAATTAGCCTTGAAATGTGGCTTGTAAAGTACACTCCCTCCCCTTCCACTTTATTGGCAGGGCTATTGGAGTTTTGTGTTCTGTTTTTCGGATAAAATTAGGGGTTGGATCCAATCAACAAACTACCTCGAAGACGGATGACTTAGAGAAGCGCAAAACCATCCTTGTTTAAGTCCGAGCTTAGCATATTGTCCCTGTAAACATGATTGCATTAACAATTCACAAGGCTCGGCATAACTTGAAAAGCACTATCTGGTCATTTGTCTAATCGACAACACGGGATGGCAAGGAGATTGTCTCCTGAAGAATACAAAAAAAAGATACCTGATTTGTCAGCTGATTTTTGAATTTCTCTGGATTTCTCTTCCTTTCGGAATGAAATGCATAAGATATTTCTGCATCCATCCCTGCAACATGCAAAAACATGATCATCATGTCTGACAACCCAGGTTTTTCACAGCAATATATGCTCGAGGGTTCATGAAAGGAACTTGGGATTTTTAATCTGCTATGGAATTAAACAGTTAGACAGTGTAGGGTACATACATAAAGTTCATTCATAAACAGTTAAACAGGTAGAAAGTGTATGGTATGTGGTTCATGTTGGCAATAAATTAGGTAGTACATAGAGAAACCCTTACCCATACTAAAGTAATTCCAAAATCCTCCGCGGAATGTGTGGTAACCTTCCTGGAGAAACAAGGAAAAATAAAAATGGAAACTTTGAATTAGATTTGGTAACTAGTTGTCTTACTTTGATGGAACATATTTATCAAGAAACATAATACCATAAGAAATACTTGCATAAAGATATATTTTTTTCTCGACATGCATGTTGGGATCCACCTTATGTGAGATGTGAGGAGATGACCATTTGAAGACTCTAGTCAGTCCAAAGTTGTGCAAGAGCCCATTACCAATTAGTGTTGTGACTTAAGGACATTTTTAGACTTTGAACAAGGGGAAAGCAGGTGTCTAGCCTCCCATGCAGAAGCCACCAACACAAGCAACAAATTTCAGGTTAGCCTCCATTGGAGAAGAGAAGAGAAAGACAAGAGATAAAGGAAGGAGAGGAAGATTGAAGAAATAAGCTTGCCATCAAGCAAAGGTATCTCATCTGGTAGGAACCGGATCCCTACCAGGGCGTGGTCTCGGGTTGTAGGGGTGGAAGGAGGGATGACGTGAGGAAGGCGTGGTCGCCGGCACTAGGGCGCCGTCGTTGCATGCGCGTGAGAGAGAGAGAGCAGGGCCGGCGGCTAGGGTTAGGTCTCCCGGCTCCCTAAGGAAGCCGAGCAAATATGATTGCTTCTTGCTTAATCCCAAAACGGGTCCTTACACGAGTTTATATAATCCTCCTAATAAGATAATTGGGCTAAGCCCCTAATAACGATAAGATAAACTGGGCCACAACTAACTGGGCTAAGCCCCTAATATGCCGGTCATAACATCTCTCCTCACCTGCACAAACAGCTCGTCCTCGAGCTGGAAGGCGGGGAAGATCAACGGTCGCCAAACACCTCCGCGTCAACTGGGGCGGGCTGGTCGCCGAGCCCGGCGGCGGCGGGGTCCTCCTCAATGCAGTATGCAACCTTCAAGTAGAAGAGTCGTGGGCAGACGTGGCCCGATACGTAGGGCTCATCACGGTTGAAGCACAACCCTTGGCGGCGACGCTCGAGTTGCTTGGCCGGGGTGAGCTGGCGGAACGGGCATGTTGCAGCCGCGGTGAGGGGCGCCGCGGAAGCCTGGGCAGGCCGACCCTGCGCGGAAACTTCCGGCCAAGGTGGTGGCCCAGCGGCCCGGGGCGGTGGCGCCTGCTGGATGGCCACCGCACGATGCTCGAACGCGCGGGCGTAGTACATGGCCGTCTGGAGGTCTTGTGGCCCGCGCATCTCCATGTCCACGCGGATGTGGTCCGTTAGGCCGCCGACGAAGAGCTCAGCCCACTGACGAGCCAAAACACCGGGGGCGTGGCACGCCAGTGCCTGGAAGCGGTCGGCGAAGTCTTGCACTGAGGTGAGGAACGGAAGACGCCCAAGCTCCGCCAGACGGCTCCCACCTATAGGCGGACCGAAGCACAAGAGGCACAAATCGCGGAAGCGCTCCCATGGTGGCATGCCGCCCTCGTCCTGTTCGAGGACGTAGTACCACGTCTGCGCGACTACTCGGAGATGATACGAGGCGATCCAGGTGCGGTCGGACACGAGCGTGCGCTGTCCCCTGAAAAATTGGTCGCGTTGGTTGAGCCAATTCAAGGGGTCGACGGTGCCGTCGTAGGTCGCGAACTCCAGCTTGGAGAATCTTGGCGGTGTCTGGACATGGACGACAGGCAAGTGCACCTCGTTAGCACGGAGCAGCAAGGATGACAGGGCCGAGTAGGCAGGCATCAGGGTGCCGCCCTGGAACAGGGGCCCGTCGACACTGGAAAAGGGCTCGGCGGAGCCCGAGGACCCGCCAAACTACATGGCCGGGTGCGTCACCGGCGGGGGTAGCACGTGCGGCCCGACCGAGGCCGTCGTGTAGACCGGCTCAAGGGACCCAACGAGCCAGGCCAGTAACGGAGACGGCGACGGGGGAAACCGGACCTGGTGGATGGGCACCCCCAGGCCCATCGCCGGGATGCCCAGGGCCACGGTCGCCAGTGGCGGCAGGTGCGGCTGTTGCCCCTGCTGCATGGTGGAGGCGCAGGGGTTCGTCACTGGTGGCGGCTGCCACGGCAGCTGCTGCATGGCGGCGGCGACGGGGGTCGGCGAGGATGGCGGTTGCTGCTGCGGTGGGGCGGTGGCGAAGGGCACCGGCAGCTGCAACCCATAGGATCTCGCGAGGAACGTGTAGATGCCCGTGACCGCCTGGGTGAGATCCCGGATGGCAGCCGTCATCTCCTTCGGGGTGAAGACGACGGGGACGGGCGCGGCGGAGGTGACCGACACCGCCAAGAGCGGGGCGCTGGCCATGGTGGCCATCGGGGCGGTCGTCGCGATCGGCAGCGGGAGGGTCAGGGTGGGCGGTGGCGAGGACATGATCGCACCAAAGCTATCTGATACCAAATTGGTACGGACCGGATCCCTACCAGGGCGTGGTCTTAGGTTGTAGGGGTGGAAAGAGGGATGACGTGGAGGAAGGCATGGTCGCAGGCGTTGGGGCGCCGTCGTTGCGTGCGCGCACGAGAGAGAGAGAGAGAGAGAGAGCGCAGGGGCGGCGGCTAGGGTTAGGTCTCCCGGCTCCCTAAGGAAGCCGAGCAAATATGATTGCTTCTTACTTAATCCCAAAACGGGTCCTTAGATGAGTTTATATAATCCTCCTAATAAGATAATTGGGCTAAGCCCCTAATAACAATAAGATAAACTGGGCCACAACTAACTGGGCTAAGCCCCTAATATGCCGGTCATAACATCATCCCCAAAGGTTTTTATTCTTCAAGCTGTCGTTCCAATATGTTGGTTAGATTGTTCCAATCCCTAGCTCTTGCAGCCACAAATCTTATTGTCATCCAAGATAGAGAAATCTTGAGAGAGCCTATAATGCTACATAGAGAAGAACTTGTGTCCCACATTTGATAATAGTGATAGAAGATTAGGGTGGCTTCGGCTCATGATTTTTACCCCAACTTGGGGTTTTTGTGTAAATATCTGGTGTCTCGATGTGTTGATATTGCTATTGCAGTTCAGAGGTTCTCTTGACTTGAACAATGATTAATTGTTGTGTGGGTTGCTTCCTTCGTATAGGTTGTTGCATATGTTTCCTTCCGTGCTGAGCAACGACCCTTGCGTTAGTACATTAAGTGGTGCAGAGATTATTTTGTTTCTGCTGCAGTTTTAAACCATAAGTATGCTAATTCACAACAAAGTGCTATCAGAAATAGGTTTCCCAGGAGGTTTGCTTATCCCGGTTGCTTGGTTGTTATTGGAGTTGCTGCTCACAATGTCCATGGAATAAGGTGCCACAAAAAGTGGCATGATAAAACTCGGTTCTTCTGAGTACTCTCTAGGGAAGCCCATGATGTAAGACATCCTTTACTGGAAGGATTTGTATGAGCCAGTTGTGAAAGATAATATACCTACCGGTGTCATGGAAGAAGAATGGAGAGTGTTGAACCGAAAAGTGGTATATATGATTCGTTTGTACATCAGTTGTAATATATTCCACCATGTTGAAAATCAAACAAACATGTATGAGATGTGGCAGAAGTCGGAATCCATGTATGAGAAGAAGAATCCATGAAGGCCTCGGTAGTCAAAATACTTGCAAAGATTGAGTGCCGAGATGGCAGCAGTGTGATTGAGCACTTGAATGTCTTCCAATGCCATATAAATCAACTCTCGGCCATGAAGATCAACTTTGAGGACGAGGCACAATCATTATTGTTGCTGAGTTCCATGCATGATAGTTGGAACAACCTCATCATGTCACTTGGCAATTGAGCTCCGGATGGTAAGCTGATATTGGAAATGGTGAAGAACAATATGTTGAATGAAGAAGACAAAAAGAAGGAAAAGGGTGAGAATGACGCCTCTTCTGTTGATGCGTATTTGGCTAAAACCCATGGGAAGAAGGAGAACTGTGAACGCAGTCATGCATGATTTCAGCAAGGCATGGGTTAATCCAGGGTGATCAAAGTCAAGATAGAGAAAGAGTTCACTTCCTTTCATTGGGGTAATTTGGGAACACAAGAGTGGTTGCAAGAAATACAAAAAAGAGCTTGCAGAGGGTAAACATGCAAACAAAATTGAGCAAAAAGCTAAGAAACTCGACCATGATTGCACAAGATAAGGACTATTTAGTTATTGAAGATGAAGAATTTTATAATGTTGTTCGTGATGATGCAATGAGTCGTGGATTCAGGTTCGTCCTTTCACATTACACACACAAAGAGTAATTCAAATCCTACACTAGTGGCATTACTAGCCAAGTGAGGATGGGAAATAATGGTTCATCCACCATTCGTCAACACAGGATGCAGGTTGGTGCTCGATGACGTGAGACATGTTCCAGATATAAAGTAGAATCTATTATCTGTGGTCAAGTTTGATTGTATCAACATAGGGTTGTTGGAGACATGCCCTAAAGGCAATCTGATGATGATTATTTACTTATGTATTCATGAGTTATTTGTATTTTCCTTGAACAACATCACTGATATGTATCAATAAGTATGTGACTTGTTTGTGAGACTATATATTATATGATGCTTTTTTTAATGGTCCATGGTCGGTAAGGTTATGCAGACACACACCCTTTGACTAGTATATGATTCGGTTGATGACTATGTTTCACAAGTCATGGGCATAGAGATGCCAACCCGATAGTATGGACTCATGGATGGAGATCACCGAGCGGACAAACCCATTATGAGACGCAATGAGACCCACTACGAGACGCAATGAGATCAGGGGCGGAGCCAGGAATTAGACATAGGGGGCGAGTCGGAAATTTAAATTTTCACAGCCTGCGACGAGTTATAAATGACTTCCTTAAACAATTATTTTCACAAATAGAATCTAAAGCTTAGCTCGTAAAATATTGTACTGAAGATAGATCAAACATACAACTAATAAATTTAATTATAAAATAGAAGGATATCAATAAGCAGCAATGTTTATTGGGTTTTAAAAGAAACTTCTAACCGGTAAAAATTAACATATCGTCTTACATGCTTGACTAATAGGCTGCTAGGTAGTAATCCATAAAACAGACTGAACTAGGTACCAGTATAGCATACGCCAGCGTACCTTTCAAGCCTTAGATCATGCTCATATACTCGGTGGAATCAATGACATGGCTAGATGGCTGAATCAACAGAGCGGTTAATTACATGGAAGCAACTTGCGTCTTTGCCTTAGTAGTCTCCTAGCGTCGGTAGCACCAGCGAACGGGAGCAGCGCCTGGCTGTTGGCGAGCGGGACTGGGGTGTAGCGAGCCATTGAGCGGCGGCAAGAAACCCTAGCAATTAGCGAATTGGGAGGTAGATTTTGGATCAGATAAACACACAGACTTAAAGAAATATCAAACGTGTAGGCCTCTTGCCTCTAAACCAATGGTTAGAATGGGTGGATGGGCTACTTTTGGGGCTTTAGTTTGCATGGCCATACATTAGCATAATTTGACTTGAGGACCTCACATGTTCTCGGGTGAGGATGGACTCACTTAGGGTCTATCAAACACTACTCCACAACTGAGTAGTTATAAAGGTAGCTTTTGGGTGAGTCGTGAGATATGCAACGAGACATGGTTGACCAACATGGGATTTACCCCTCCGATACGGAGAGATATTCTCCGGGGCCTCTCAATTGATCAGATTCAGAAAGCATGGCCATGTGACTTGGGTTAAGTGTTAACCCGGTTCAGGAATCTGTATCACGGTTTCGAGGAGAAGTTGAGCTACCACAAGGGTGACAAGTACTTGCCTTGAGCTCTGCTCAATAACATATATTGTGAGGCAAAAGGAATGTTGCATATGACATATTGTCGAGGTTCGTGAACCAACTTTATGCACACATGGGAGTTGGCATGTTCTGCTAGGAGCCACTATCAACTATCGACTCGGGTGGTGTCCATGTGTAGGTGAACCTATAGGGCCGCACACTTAAGGGGCAGGAGCCATTCGGATTGGATCTGAGTGGAAATTGGGTGTGGACTCCTAGCGAGCCTCAAGTGTTCAGCCCACGTCGTGATCTATATAAAGGGGAGTGGGCACACCTTTTAGGGTCGATCTTTTTTCTCCCACCACAGCCACCGCTGCCGCCACTTCCCACGGGCCTATGTCACGTGACCGGACCGAGTAGTAGCCGCCCGACACTACTCCTCGTATGTGTGGATACCTTGGAGGCATACCATATATGTGCTTGGACGAACCGTTCACGTGAACTGCAAGGAGTTGTTTGAGGGATCCGGGAGGAACTATTCACGAGAGATCGGCTATAGGAGGAGGTGACTAGGTTGATCACCCACACGCACGCTACTATGACTGTGTCTAATAGTAAAACCTGATCTGTGATCTATCCCCAGTACTATGATCTTGGTTGCGTGGTAGATTTTTTTTTGTGCTAGCATAGCGTTCCGCGTGCCTCAACAAGGGTTACATTTTGTACACTCCCGCCAAACTATGCGGATAATGCTCTTGATATTATGCACACTCATGTTTGCTCTATGACTGAAAGAATCCCTTCATGGAGCATTATAATTTGTGACTTTCATTGATGACCATTCCAGAAAAGTTTTTGTATATGTGATGAAAAACAAGTATCATTTGCTTGAAGCCTTCAAGGTGTTCCATGTGAAAGTTAAAAGAAGTGTGTGAGATGAGACAATGGTGGTGAATATGAAGGTCCTTTTGAGAGGTATCACAGAAAGTATGCATCAGGCTAGAGAAGAGTAGTATGGCATCAGACTAGAGAAGAGTTCACCAAAGACACCTTAGCTCAATGGACTTGCAGAGATAATGTACAGGTCAATCAAAGAGATGGTCACAACAATACTCTCTCATGCTAATTTACCTAATCCATTCAGGTTGAAGCATTAATGAACGATGTGTATGTTTTATCTATCTCCCTCACTTCATACAAGAACTTAAAGGTTTTTGGCTGCAGTGCATGTCCCAATGGACGAGGGGTCGAAGGTTGATAGCAACACAAAACAGTGCATCTAAATCATCCAACCAAATGAAGAGTTTGGTCATAGATTGTGTGATCCAACCAATAGGAAGATTGTGAGAAGCCAAATGTGTTGTTCGTCAAAGATGAAACAATTGAACATATTGGGAAACTAGAGAAGCCGAAGACCATCACACCTCAGATTGACATGTATCCTCCTCCCCCCCTCATGCATGACAATCATGGGGGAGATGTTGACACTGAACACATGGAGATGCAATTGTCTAAGGAAGTACATGTGGAGGTGATGAGTAGCCTTATAATGATGATGCCAATGATGGTCCACCTGATTCAACACAGGTGCAACAACAAAGAAGAAGAAGAGGTATATTACCTTCCATCAAGTATCCACCACATCAATATGTGTTGAGTGATGCACGTGAGTCCTCATGCTATGAGAAGGCAATGCCTGGTGAGTATAAGAATGAATAGTTGAAAGCCATGCATGAAGGATGATATGAAGTCCTTGTATGAGAATGGCACCTTTGAGTTGGTGAGTTTGCCGAAGGGAAGACACCTCACATCCAAGGTACAAGGCTAGATTGGTCCTGAAAGGTTTTAAATAGAAAAAGGGTATTGATTATGATGCTCCGGTGGTCACCATAGATTGGAAATTGAGCAACTTGATATGAAGAAAGCATTCCTACATGATGAATTGATGATCTAGAGGAGATATATATGGAGAACCTAAAGGAATTCATGGTTTTAGGCAAGGTGCACTTAGTTTGCAAATTGAATAAGAGCTTGTATGGTTTGAAGCAAGCTCCTCGGCAATGGTACAAGAAGTTTGAGTCTATTATGACTGGGCTTGGTTACATAAAGCACAACCTGATCATTGTGTCCTTATGAAGAGGTACGCCGAGGGTGATTTCATTATTCTCTTGCTTTATTTTGATGATATGTTGATTGTTTGTAATGGTACAAAGATGATTGCTCTCCTCAAGAAGTCATTGAGTAAATCATTTGCCATGAAGGATTTGGGATCAACTAAGAAAATGCTTGACATGAAAATCTCCCATGATAGATCAAACAAGTTGTTTTGGCTCCCACTGGAAAGATACATTGAGAAGGTACTTCAAATTTTCAACAAGGATGCAACACCTTCTAACTCTCTGTTTGTAGGTCATCACCAACTGGCTGCTAAACAATGTCTTACAAGGAAGAAGGAGAAAGAAGAAATAAGTTTAGTACCATACAAATGTGTTTTGGGCAGTTTGATGTATGCCATGGTGTGGTATGCACTAGGCCTGATATTGCCTATGCATTTGGAGTTGTTAATCGGTTCATGAAAAATTCAGGCAAATTGTAACATCCCAAATTTTCAATTTGGAATGTTATACATTAGATCATCACTGCATATCATATTCTTTTGCTTTTGGTTTGATCCTAGAAATTCTACGCAACTCAAGGACCCTCGGAGAGAGTTGGGGATTTCGTTATTTTCATATTTGAGTTTTCTCAAATTTTGAAAATAGGATCATTTGATTTTATTTATTTTATCTTCAATTATTTCTATTATAAAAATATGAGAGAGGGAATAAAATGACTTTCCCAAAATAAAGAAATATTGAGGATCTAATAAAAAATCAAATAAGATTTTATTTTGGAGTTATTTGCTATTTTATTTGAATTTAGAAAAAATGCGCGTTTTTTCAAAATTGCATTTAGGCCCCAAATAAATGTTCATCCTGTTCAGCTTGATTTTACAAGTCGGGGAAAATTTATTTCAGGATTTTTGGAGTCCGTTTAGTATTTCTTTTATTTATTTTTCTGCGCGTAATTATTTAAAAAACGCGCAACCGACTTTGGTCCGTATTCGGCCAGGACTCTTTCCGGCCGGCCTTTATAAGGAGCCGCCCCGAGCCCGTAAGCCCACCCCGCGCCTAACCCTAACCCTAGCCGCCTGCCGCCGCTGCTGTCGCCGCCGCCGGACGCCGTCGCCTGGCTGCCCCGCGCCGCCGCACCATCGCCCCGCGCCGTCGCCGCCCCGCGCCGCCGCCGCCGCCCGGAGCCACCCCGCCGCCCTGCCGCCGCCCCGCCGCCGCCCGCTGACCCCGCCACCGTCGCCGAGGTTGACCCCCCTGCCACCGCCAGTTTTCCCCGGAAAACCGCTTGGTTTTCCGTTTGGTTTTTCGTCGGTTTTTTTAGATCCGTTTTTTTATTTAGATCGGTTTATTTCCGGTATAGTTTATTTAGCGATCGTTTGCTCGTTCGTTCATTTTAACGAACGCGTTCACCGTTTAGTTACAGAAAACGAACGTTCGTTCGTTAATCTGTTCATCGTTTTTCTTTTTCTCGGATTTTCCGCAATTATTTCTAATTGCGATTTCTGATCCGATTTTCGTTCTAGTATAACTTTTCGCTCGTTTATCAGAATCAGACGATTCAAGCGCCTGGAGTTTCGTCTCGAAACCCTCTTTCCGTTTAACCAACTCAAACAAGTTTTTGCTTCTGTAAAATTTGACCTAGATCCAGATTAGTAAACGAAGCTTGTTTCTTTCGCCGTTTGAGTTTTGTTGCTTCGTTCGATTTGATTCTTTTTGCAAACCGGAGTTCTTAAGTTGAACTTTCTGGTCAGTTCTCTTATTTGAGTTTTACCTGTGCATTAGTTGAGTACTTATTGTATGCTTGTTTGTTTGCGATAGAGTACCCGGAGTGCGCCGCTTGCTACTTTGAATCGCTAGGTTTCGCGGATCATCAGCAAGGCAAGTAACACTTTGACCATACCATTAGATCAATCCTCAAACATTGCATGAATAGGATCTAATTAAATTGTGGGTTTTGGGAAGTAGATGAGGTAGTACCTATTACCTGTTTTATTATCAAACCCTTGGGAGTTACTTCTACATTTGCTTATATTGCCATGCTATGCTAGTAGACGTGGATTGGGTGAGTGTATCCATGACAGATGTGAGATTGTTAAATTAATGATTTATTTAAGGTGGCAGCTTAAACACACATCTGGGTGGATTGAGGCACCTGGGTATTCCAGCGATTGCCTGTTTTTTTTATGGACCGCCACCCAGGCTTAAAGGGATCATGAGATTATTCATACTAGAAACTTTCGTGTGCAGCCACAAGCTACTATGGGCTCTAGCATAGTTGATTAAGTCGTGCGAACTTTTACAGTGGTAGACTAGCAGATGTAGGGGAAAGTAGGTGTAACGGTCTACCCGTTCGTAAGGTGCTAGCACTTCTGAAAGACTATGTCCCGGTCATTCGTTTCTCAAACACCATGTAGTGCAAGAATCCCAACGAAGGAGATCGAGTCTTGTGGGGAAAAGTGTGCAAACCTCTGCAGAGTGTATAAACTAATCATGGTTAGTCGTGTCCCCGGTTATGGACAACTTGAGTATCTAGTACTTGGATTATCATGTGAATCTCATCATGTTACTCTAATTAATATTGTTGGGTTTTATATATGATGCTTAATTGGGATTGAGAGGGTGTCTACACTCTCAATGTTTAACAACTACTATGATAGTTAAATAAAATTTATTCCGTTGCAGTAGGGAAAAATTGGCTTTACGCAAAACTGTAACCATAGAGCTTTCCACCAGCCAAATATGCATGTAGTATAGCCTTATTCTTTTATTACTTTCTATGTGTTACTTTGCCAGCATATTCCATGTGCTGACCCGTTTCGGGCTGCAACGTTCATGTTGCAGACTTTTCAGACGACGAGTAAGGTGCCTTTAGGTCGTGGTTCTATACTCAGTGATGCCGTTGGAGTTGATGGACTCACTTATCTTCCAAGCCTTCCGTTGTTATCGTTATTAGATGGCCTTAAGCCATATTTATTGTAATAAGTTCGCTTTTGAGACATTCGATGTAATAAGTGTGTGATTGCTACTCTGTTATAAATCCATTCAAGTATTGTGCGTGTCAGCATTACTGATCCGGGGATGACACTGAAGCACAGAGATCAAACTGTTTGAGGTCTGGTCGCTACACAAATCCTGTTGGAATGCAGTGAAATGTTCTAGGTACCTCAAGTGAATTCAAAATCATGTTTATGATTTGGAAGTAGTGATCATGTATTGCATTGCTATACAGATGCAGATTATGATGGTGACATTGACCGTAGGAAGTCAACCTCGCGATACGTGATGACTTATGCAGGGGGCGGTGTCATGGAAATTAAGATTGCAAAAATGTGTTTTGACGTTGACCATAGAAGTTGCGTACATAGTTTTGGCTGATGCATGCAAGGAAATGTTGTGGATAAAGAACTTTCTGCAGTAGATAAGCATGAAGCAAGAGAAGTATGTTGTGTTTGCAACAGTCAAAGTGTTATTCACCTTGCCAAGAATTCAAGCTATCACTCTTGTATAATTGGATTTGAGATATCATGAATTCCAAGTTGCTACAACTTGAAAGATCCTTACTGATAAGAATGGTTCGGATATGATGACTAGGATATTGCCAAGTGAGAAGCTACAAGCATGTTGCAGGATAAAGGGCATGACGGACCCACCTCATGGGTCAGAGGGGGGGATTTGTTGACATGTCCTCATGTGGGTTGTGAGGAGATGAACCTTTGAAGCCTTTAGGTAGGCCAAAGTTGTGCAAGTGCCCACTACCGATTAGGGTTAATGACCTAAAGACATTTGACTTTGCACAAGGGAAAGGGGCCTCCCATCCAACAGCCAACAACAAGTGACAAATTTCACGTTAGCCTCCATTGGAGAAGAGAAGAGAAAATCAACAGTTAAAGGAAAGGAGAGCAAAATTGAAGGAAAAAACTTGCCATCGAGCGAAGGGGTCTCACCCTAAAGTTTTGAAGTTCAGATCCACCACCTTGTCTCCTTCAAGTTGTGGTTTCACCATGTTTGGTGAGATTGTTCCGACCACTAGCTCTTACAACCACAAATCTTGTTGTCATCCAAGATATAGAAATCTTGATGTATGAGAGTCTATAGTGCTACCTAGAGAAGAACTTGTTATATCTCATCTATGATAATAAAGAAAGAAGATTTGGATGGCTCTGTACTATGGT
>NC_041392.1:577683933-577689995 GCF_002162155.2 Triticum dicoccoides
GAGGGCGGACGCTCCGGGCCCCCGCAAACAAGGGGGGCCCGCCCAGGTATGTGTGAGCACCTGTACTACAATCGGCAACCGCTCCTGGAGGCGCTATTGAAGGTCGAGAAGCTATTCAGCATCTCCACAGAGAAGACTGAAACGTTATTTCTTCCCATGAACAGACTGGGCCTTGGGCCTTTTTCTTACTTTACTATGGTCGTGCGTCAGTTCCAAAAAGAATAAGATGGTGGTGGATCATTCCTCAAAAAAATGGTGGTGGGTCAGGCTGGGGCAGATGGCACAGTAGTTCAGTAAAATTAGCCATTCCTTTCTAGAAGATGGAATTAGGTATCAATTGATCCTTCCCTTTAAAAAATGCTATCAATTGATCATTTTCTAAAAAAAACTATTAATTGATCCTAAAAAAATCGATACTAGGGAATAGCGAACAGGGACGACACTCTCGGTACTCTTGTCCTCCCTACTTTGAATCAATACTTATTCATATATATTTTTCAAATTGATTTCATGTTATAAATTGTCGGCTCACTGTTGTATCAACTTTATTTAGTGAAGCATATTTTACATATCAAATTTTACCTTCATATGTTCATATAGGCCCATTCTATTTCTTATCTTGCTGATTATGCATTTTAATTCATAGAAATCTCTTTGCTATCGGTTTTACCATACCAAATTGCAACACCGCAAGTGTAATTAGGCTCATAAGATGGTAGCCGCAATTTGGCTTGATATCATGTGCTACCTCTAGTGGCGAACGCTTGATCTTCTATGACCAATGCTTTGATCTCTCGTGCGTCTTGGCTGATGATGCCCCCATCATCGCCTCCACATGGCCACGTCGAGAGGCGGAGTCACCAGGAGGAAACTACACCGCACTCACCAATCACTATGACCGCTACAATTTAGATCAAGTATGTCTCTTGGTAACATTTATAAATTACTTAACATGGATATTGTTTTCGATGCATTTTAAATGTTTATTGATAACATTGTATATAGGCATATATTGATTATTTTGATGTTTATATTAAAGGGCCTTGTTCTAGTTTGACCCCGGGCACCCAAAATCTCAGGACCGGGCCTGGGTTTATATTCCCAACTTGGGTGTTTTCCACATAAAATTCGGTGTCTCGATGTGTCTATATTGCTACTGCTAGAGTTATATTAAGTGATGTTTTTTGGCCTTTTGCATTCTAATCTCTTGGCATCCTCTTGTAGCCTTTTGGCATCCTTTTGTAACCTTTTGGCATCCTCATATATGTGTATATATGTTGGCATTGGCCTCCTAATAATTTAAGTTGCTATTCTCAAGATGGTATTAGAGCTCTAGGTGTTTATTTTTCCGCACGCGCAACTTGTGCCGCTCCGATCCAATCTCCTACAGGACTTCCCATCCAAGCTAGCTAGTTGATCCAGCCGCTCGCTAGTTGTTGCCCTCCCGTGGAATCCACTGTGAATCGATTTGGTCCCAATCGATTTGGCCCTCGCGTAGAATCCGCTAGCTAATATTGGATCCGACCGAACTTGGTCTCAATCGATCCAGCCACTGGCCGCTCGTCCTCCTCCAAGGTCGCTGCCGACCGTGGGCCTCGTCCGCGCCGCTGCTGCTTTCTGCGGTTGCCGGCTACCGGCCTCGTCCACGCCGCTGCTGCCTTCTACGGTGCCACCGGCCGCCGGCCCCGTCTGCGCCGCTGCTGCCGGCCGCCGGCCCCGTCTGCGCCGCTGCCGCTGGCCTCGTCCGCGCCACTGTTGCCTTCTACGGCGCCACCTGTCGCCGGCCCCGTCCTCCGCGACGTTGCTGTCTTCCGCGGCTGCCTGCGGGGCGCTCGCGTGGTTACGTGAGTAGCTGCTGCCGTTTCTTGTCCAGGTGTCTACTGCTCCAGATCGCGACTCTGTCTAATCAATTTGGTCCTCGTTCGGCTGGCTTTTCATCTGATCTGCTGCTGGTTCTGGCCGTTCTCACCTTGGCCAGTTGAGTCTTGGTGACAGAAAAGGAGCACCATTTCTTTGGCGTCATCTGGCTATGTTGCCATCCCGCGCTGCCCGGTGATATTCGATGGGGCTAATTATGCTGAGTTTGTTGCCTTTATGCGCATTCACATGTGTGGCATTCGTCTGTGGGGTGTTCTTTCTGGTGAGGTCCTCTGTCCTCCGCGCCCAGTTCCTCCTGTGGCTCCTACCCCACCGCCGACGCCACCGGCTCTTGACGCAGATGCTTCTGATACTGATCGGGCTGCAGCCACGGTTGCTGCTGATGATGCGGCTGCCGCTTATGACCAGGAGGTCTTGGATTATTCAAATGATCTTTCTGTTTATCGTGACGATCTGGTTGCTTACACTCAGTGGTGTGATGATGATGCTCGTGCTGCAACTATCCTCACTTCCAGTGTTTTGCCTCAGTTTGCTTCTAAGTTTATAGGCCTCGGTACTGTCTTTGAGATGTGGACTCATCTTCGTCAGCGTTATCAGCCCTCTGGTGATGCTCTCTACTTGTCTGTGGTCCGTCAGGAGCATGCTCTTTAGCAGGGAGACTCCACTATTGATGAGTTCTACACTCAGAGTTCTGCTATCTGGCGCCAACTTGACTCCCTTCGCACTACTGTTTGTGGCACTTGCCCGTGTTGCCAGACTGTGAGGTCAGACTTGGAGTTTCAGCGCGTCTATGAGTTCTTGTCACGACTCCGTGGGGAGTTTGAGCCTCGACGTGCTCAGTTGTTTGCTCGTGGCCGTGTTCCTATTTCTGAGGTGCTTTTTGAGCTCTGTGCTGAGGAGACTCGCCTCCGTGGTGCTGGTTTGCTTCAGGTTCCCTCTATGCTCGCTGCTCGAGTTGCTACTCCACCAGTGCCTTCTTGCTCCAGTGCTCCGCCGCTACTGCCCACTCCTCCGGGTAGTGAGGCCCGCTCTCGTGAAGGCCGCTCTTGTCCTCTTACTCATTGTAACTACTGCAACAAGGATGGTCACCCCGAGTTTGATTGCTTCAAGAAGAAGCGTGATATGCGTAATAGGGGGCGCAATTCTTCTTCCGGGGCTCGTGCTTCTTCCTCGACGCCGTCTACTGTCTCCTTGACTGAGCAAGATATTGTGAAGCTCAAACGTCTACTTGCTGCTTCAGGTTCTTCGACAGGTACTACAGGCTCTGTGACTAGTGCTTCTAGTGCTGAGCGACCATTGTCTACACAGTCAGGTACATCCCCATGGGTTTTGGATTCTGGAGCTTCATTTCATATGTCCTCCGATTCTTCTATCTTGTCCTCTCGTAGATCTCTCGATTTTCCTATTAACGTTCTTAC
Source organism: Triticum dicoccoides (assembly GCF_002162155.2). Classification (NCBI taxonomy): domain Eukaryota; kingdom Viridiplantae; phylum Streptophyta; class Magnoliopsida; order Poales; family Poaceae; genus Triticum; species Triticum dicoccoides. The sequence goes on from NC_041392.1 coordinate 577,687,230, forward strand.
TGTTGATGGTACTCCTCTTCCTGTTGCGAGTCGCACTCTTGCCACCTCTTCCTTTTATGTTCCAGATGTTTCTCATGTGCCTCGCCTTACCATGAACCTATTTTCTGCGGGTCAGCTTACTGATTCTGGTTGTCGTGTCATTCTTGACGTTGATTCTTGCACTATCCAGGATCGCCACACGAAGGCTCTGGTTGGGGTTGGCCCGCGCCACCATGATTCTCAGGGGCTTTGGGAGTTGGGCTGGCTTAATGTTCCAGTCCATCTGCCTCCGTCGCTTCAGCTACCAACTGCTTCCAGCAGTGGCATCATCAACTTGGTCACCTTTGTGGTTCTCGACTATCGTGTTTAGTTCATCGTGGTCTTTTGGGGCCTGTCTCAGGAGATGTCTCCTTACAGTGTCAGGGTTGTAGGCTTGGTAAACAAGTTCAGTTACTTTATCCTACTATCGAGTCAGTGTCTCAACGCCCTTTTGATTTAGTACATTCAGTTGTGTGGGGTCCGGCTCCCTTCTCTTCCAAAGGGGGCCATCGCTACTATATTATTTTTATACATGATTTCTCTCGCTACACTTGGCTTTACTTCATGTCTTCTCGTAGCGAGGCTCTCTCTATTTATAAGTGTTTTTCCGCCATGGTCCACACTCAGTTATCTACACCTATTCGCGTGTTTCGTGCTAATTTTACTGGCGAGTATATCTCCAAATGTTGCGTGTTTTTCTTGTTGAGCAGGGTACTCTTGCTCAATTCTCTTGTCCCGGTGCTCACGCTCGGAATGGCGTGGCTGAGCGCAAGCATCGTCACCTTCTTGAGATAGCTCGTGTGATGATGATTGCCGCCTCTCTTCCACCTCATTTCTGGGCTGAGTCTGTCTTCACTGCCACATATCTCATAAACATTCAACCCTCATCTGCTCTATAGGGAGGTATTCCTATAGAGCGTCTTTCTGATCATTCTCCTGATTATTCTGCTCTTCGGTTGTTTGGTTGTGTTTGTTATGTTCTCCTTGCCCCCCGAGAATGCACCAAACTAACCGCTTAGTCTGTCGAGTGTTTTTCTGGGCTACAGTGATGAACATAAGGGTTATCGGTGTTGGGATCCTGTCGGTCGACGGATGCGTATTTCTAGGGATGTGACTTTTGACGAGTCTTGTCCATTCTACCCACAACCATCCTCTTCTACCTTTTCAGTAGAGGATATCTCTTTTCTCACGTTTCCTGATACACCTCCCTCTATGCCTCATATTCCTACTCCTCCTTCTCATCCCACTATTGCAGATCCGACACCATCTTCTCCTATCATTTCTTCTCCTTCCTTATTGCATGACACTCCACCTTCATCACCGATGTCTTCTCCATCTCCATCACCTCCGCTGGTTCCTTCTCATCCCACTTTTCCTTTTCATTATACCCGTCGTCGACGTGTTATGGATGAATCTACTGACGTGCCATCTACTTCTGGTGCACCATCTTCCTCGTCCCAGCCGACTTATGATCTTCGGGCTCGACCTTGCCTCCTCCTGACCACTATTCTCCTAGCCGATATGGCCTTTCGGTTGTACTTGAGCCTACCTCTTATCATGATGTTGTTGTTCATCCTGAATGGCAGTTTGCGATTGAAGGAAATATGCCCTAGAGGCAATAATAAAGTTATTATTTATTTCCTTATATCATGATAAATGTTTATTATTCATGCTAGAATTGTATTAACCGAAAACATAATACATGTGTGAATACATAGACAAAAACAAAGAGTCACTAGTATGCCTCTACTTGACTAGCTCGTTAATCAAAGATGGTTATGTTTCCTAACCATAGACATGAGTTGTCATTTGATTAACGGATCACATCATTAGGAGAATGATGTGATTGACTTGACCCATTCCGTTAGCTTAGCACTTGATCGTTTAGTTTGTTGCTATTGCTTTCTTCATAACTTATACATGTTCCTATGACTATGAGATTATGCAACTCCCGTTTACCAGAGGAACACTTTGTGTGCTACCAAACGTCACAACGTAACTGGGTGATTATAAAGGTGCTCTACAGGTGTCTCCGAAGGTACTTGTTGGGTTGGCGTATTTCGAGATTAGGATTTGTCACTCCAATTGTCGGAGAGGTATCTGTGGGCCCTCTCGGTAATGCACATCACTCAAGCCTTGCAAGCATTGCAACTATTAGTTGCAGGATGATGTATTACGGAATGAGTAAAGAGACTTGCCGGTAACGAGATTGAACTAGGTATTGAGATACCGACGATCGAATCTCGGGCAAGTAACATACCAATGACAAAGGGAACAACGTATGTTGTTATGCGGTCTGACCGATAAAGATCTTCGTAGAATATGTAGGAGCCAATATGAGCATCCAGGTTCCGCTATTGGTTATTGACCGGAGACGTGTCTCGGTCATGTCTACATAGTTCTCGAACCCGTAGGGTCCGCATGCTTAAAGTTCGGTGACGATCGTAATTAGGGTTTTTGTGTTTTTGATGTACCGAAGGTTATTCGCAGTCCCCCATGTTATCACGGACATGACGAGGAGTCTCAAAATGGTCGAGACATAAAGATTGATATATTGGAAGCCTATATTTGGATATCGGAAACGTTCCGGGTGAAATCAGGATTTTACCAGAGTACCGGGGGTTACCGGAACCCCCCCCCCCCCGGGGGGGGGGGGTTATTGGGCCTACATGGGCCATAAGGGAGAAGAGGAGGGCCGGCCAGGGCAAGCTGCGCGCCCACTCCCCCTAGTCCGAATAGGACAAGGAA
>NC_041392.1:577690311-577697804 GCF_002162155.2 Triticum dicoccoides
GGGGGGGCGCCCCCCTTTCCTCTTTCTCCCTTCCTCCTTCCTTCTCCAACAAGGCAAGAGGGGGGAGTCCTACTCCCGGTTGGAGTAGGACTCCTCCAGGCACACCCATAGGGTCGGCCGCACCTCCCCCTCTCCCTCCTTTATATACTGAGGCAAGGGGCACTCCATGACACACAAGTTGATCCTCGTGATCGTTCCTTAGCCGTGTGCGGTGCCCCCTTCCACCATATTCCACCTCGGTCATATCGTAGCGGTGCTTAGGCGAAGCCCTGCGTCCGTAGAACATCATCACCGTCATCACGCCGTCGTGCTGACGAAACTCTCCCTCAATGTTTTGCTGGATCGGAACTCGAGGGACGTCACCGAGCTGAACGTGTGCAGAACTCGGAGGTGCCGTACGTTCGGTACTTGGATCGGTCGGATCGGGAAGACGTACGACTACTTCCTCTACGTTGTGTCAACGCTTCTGTTGCCGGTCTACGAGGGTACGTAGACAATACTATCCCCTCTCGTTGCTATGCATCACCATGATCTTGCGTGTGCGTAGGAATTTTTTTGAAATTAGTACGTTCCCCAACAATGGCATCCGAGCCTAGGTTTTATGCGTTGATGTTGTGCACGAGTAGAACACAAGTGAGTTGTGGGCGATATAAGTCATACTGCTTACCAGCATGTCATACTTTGGTTCGGCGGTATTGTTGGATGAAGCGGCCCGGACCGACATTACACGTACACTTACGCGAGACTGGTTCTACCGACGTGCTTTGCACACAGGTGGCTGGCGAGTGTCAGTTTCTCCAACTTTAGTTGAACCAAGTGTGGCTATGGCCGGTCCTTGCGAAGGTTAAAACAGCACCAACTTGACAAACTATCGTTGTGGTTTTGATGCGTAGGTAAGAACGGTTCTTGCTAAGCCCGTAGCAGCCACGTAAAACTTGCAACAACAAAGTAGAGGACGTCTAACTTGTTTTTGCAGGGCATGTTGTGATGTGATATGGTCAAGACATGATGCTAAATTTTATTGTATGAGATGATCATGTTTTGTAACCGAGTTATCTGCAACTGGCAGGAGCCATATGGTTGTCGCTTTATTGTATGCAATGCAATTGCGCTGTAATGCTTTACTTTATCACTAAGCGGTAGCGATAGTCGTGGAAGCATAAGATTGGCGAGACGACAACGATGCTACGATGGTGATCAAGGTGTCGCGCCGGTGACGATGGTGATCATGAAGGTGCTTCGGAGATGGAGATCACAAGCACAAGATGATGATGGCCATATCATATCACTTATATTGATTGCATGTGATGTTTATCTTTTATGCATCTTATCTTGCTTTGATTGACGGTAGCATTATAAGATGATCCCCCACTAAATTATCAAAGTATAAGTGTTCTCTCTGAGTATGCACCATTGTGAAAGTTCTTTGTGCTGAGACACCACGTGATGATCAGGTGTGATAGGCTCTACGTTCAAATACAACGAGTGCAAAACAGTTGCACACGCGGAATACTCAGGTTTAACTTGACGAGCCTAGCATATAACAGATATGGCCTCGGAACACGGAGACCGAAAGGTCGAGCGTGAATCATATAGTAGATATGATCAACATATTGATGTTCACCATTGATACTACTCCATCTCACGTGATGATCGGACATGGTTTAGTTGATTTGGATCATGTGGTCACTTAGAGGATTAGAGAGATGTCTATCTAAGTGGGAGTTCTTAAGTAATATGATTAATTGAACTTAAATTTATCATGAACTTAGTACCTGATAGTTTCTTGCTTGTCTATGTTGATTGTAGATAGATGGCTTGCGTTGTTGTTCCGTTGAATTTTAATGCGTTCCTTGAGAAAGAAAAGTTGAAAGATGATGGTAGCAATTACACGGACTGAGTCCGTAACTTGAGGATTATCCTCATTGCTGCACAGAAGAATTACGTCCTGGAAGCACCGCTAAGTGCCAAGCCTGCTGCAGGAGCAACACCGGATGTTATGAATGTCTGGCAGAGCAAAGCTGATGACTACTCGATAGTTCAGTGTGCCATGCTTTACGGCTTAGAACCGGGTCTTCAACGACGTTTTGAACGTCATGGATCATATGAGATGTTCCAGGAGTTGAAGTTAATATTTCAAGCAAATGCCCGGATTGAGAGATATGAAGTCTCCAATAAGTTATATAGCTGCAAGATGGAGGAGAATAGTTCTGTCAGTGAACATATACTCAAAATGTCTGGATATCATAATCACTTGACTCAACTGGGGGTTAATCTTCCCATTGATAGTGTCATTGACAGAGTTCTTCAATCACTGCCACCAAGCTACAAAAGCTTCGTGATGAACTATAATATGCAAGGGATGAATAAAACTATTCCTGAGCTCTTCGCAATGCTAAAAGCCGCGGAGGTAGAAATCAAGAAGGAGTATCAAGTGTTGATGGTCAATAAGACCACCAGTTTCAAGAAAAAAGGGCAAAGGGAAGAAGAAAGGGAACTTCAAGAAGAACAACAAACAAGTTGCTGCTCAGGAGAAGAAACCCAAGTCTGGACCTAAGCCTGAGACTGAGTGCTTCTACTGCAAGCAGACTGGTCACTGGAAGCGGAACTGCCCCAAGTATTTGGCGGATAAGAAGGATGGCAAAGTGAACAAAGGTATATGTCATATACATGTTATTGATGTGTACCTTACTAATGCTCGCAGTAGCACCTGGGTATTTGATACTGGTTCTGTTGCTAACATTTGCAACTCGAAACAGGGGCTACGGATTAAGCGAAGATTGGCTAAGGACGAGGTGACGATGGGCGTGGGAAATGGTTCCAAAGTCGATGTGATCGCGGTTGGCACGCTACCTCTACATCTACCTTCGGGATTAGTATTAGACCTAAATAATTGTTATTTGGTGCCAACGTTGAGCATGAACATTATATCTGGATCTTGTTTGATGCGAGACGGTTATTCATTTAAATCAGAGAATAATGGTTGTTCTATTTACATGAGTAATATCTTTTATGGTCATGCACCCTTGAAGAGTGGTCTATTTTTGATGAATCTCGATAGTAGTGATACACATATTCATAATGTTGAAATCAAAAGATGTAGAGTTGATAATGATAGTGCAACTTATTTGTGGCACTGCCGTTTAGGTCATATCGGTGTAAAGCGCATGAAGAAACTCCATATTGATGGACTTTTGAAACTACTTGATTATGAATCACTTGGTACTTGTGAACCGTGCCTCATGGGTAAGATGACCAAAACGCCGTTCTCCGGTACTATGGAGAGAGCAACGGATTTGTTGGAAATCATACATACAAATGTATATGGTCCAATGAATGTTGAGGCTCGTGGCGGATATCGTTATTTTCTCACCTTCACAGATGATTTAAGCAGATATGGGTATATCTACTTAATGAAACATAAGTCTGAAACATTTGAAAAGTTCAAAGAATTTCAGAGTGAAGTTGAAAATCATCGTAACAAGAAAATAAAGTTTCTACGATCTGATCGTGGAGGAGAATATTTGAGTTACAAGTTTGGTCTACATTTGAAACAATGCGGAATAGTTTCGCAACTCACGCCACCCGGAACACCACAGCGTAATGGTGTGTCCGAATGTCGTAATCGTACTTTATTAGATATGGTGAGATCTATGATGTCTCTTACTGATTTACCGTTATCGTTTTGGGCTTATGCTTTAGAGACGGCTGCATTCACGTTAAATAGGACACCATCGAAATCCGTTGAGACGACGCCTTATGAACTGTGGTTTGGCAAGAAACCAAAGTTGTCGTTTCTGAAAGTTTGGGGCTGCGATGCTTACGTGAAAAAGCTTCAACCTGATAAGCTCGAACCCAAATCGGAGAAATGTGTCTTCATAGGATACCCAAAGGAGACTGTTGGATACACCTTCTATCACAGATCCGAAGGCAAAACTTTTGTTGCTAAATTCGGAGTTTTTCTAGAGAAGGAGTTTCTCTCAAAAGAAGTGAGTGGGAGAAAAGTAGAACTTGATGAGGTAACTGTACCTGCTCCCTTATTGGAAAGTAGTACATCACAGAAACTGGTTTCTGTGACACCTACACCAATTAGTGATGAAGCTAATGATAATGATCATGAAACTTCAGATCAAGTTACTACCGAACCTCGTAGATCAACCAGAGTAAGATCCGCACCAGAGTGGTACGGTAATCCTGTTCTGGAAGTCATGCTACTAGATCATGATGAACCTATGAACTATGAAGAAGCGATGGTGAGCCCAGATTCCGCAAAATGGCTAGAAGCCATGAAATCTGAGATGGGTTCCATGTATGAGAACAAAGTGTGGACTTTGGTTGACTTGGCCGTTGATCAGCAAGCAATTGAGAATAAATGGATCTTCAAGAAGAAGACTGACCCTGACGGTAATGTTACTATCTACAAAGCTCGACTTGTTGCAAAAGGTTTTCAACAAGTTCAAGGGATTGACTATGATGAGACCTTCTCACCCGTAGCGATGCTTAAGTCTGTCCGAATCATGTTAGCAATTGCCGCATTTTATGATTATGAAATTTGGCAAATGGATGTCAAAACTGCATTCCTAAATGGATTTCTGGAAGAAGAGTTGTATATGATGCAACCAGAAGGTTTTGTCGATCCAAAGGGAGCTAACAAAGTGTGCAAGCTCCAACGATCCATTTATGGACTGGTGCAAGCCTCTCGGAGTTGGAATAAACGCTTTGATAGTGTGATCAAAGCATTTGGTTTTGTACAGACTTTTGGAGAAGCCTGTATTTACAAGAAAGTGAATGGGAGCTCTGTAGCATTTTTGATATTATATGTGGATGACATATTATTGATTGGAAATAATATAAAATTTCTGGATAGCATAAAGGGATACTTGAATACGAGTTTTTCAATGAAAGACCTCGGTGAAGCTGCTTACATATTGGGCATTAAGATCTATAGAGATAGATCAAGACGCTTAATTGGACTTTCACAAAGCACATACCTTGACAAGATTTTGAAGAAGTTCAAAATGGATCAAGCAAAGAAAGGGTTCTTGCCTGTGTTACAAGGTATGAAGTTGAGTAAGACTCAATGTCCAACCACCGTAGAAGATAGAGAGAAAATGAAAGATGTTCCCTATGCTTCAGCCATAGGCTCTATCATGTATGCAATGCTGTGTATCAGACCTGATGTGTGCCTTGCTATAAGTCTAGCAGGGAGGTACCAAAGTAATGCAGGAGTGGATCACTGGACAGCGGTCAAGAACATCCTGAAATACCTGAAAAGGACTAAGGATATGTTTCTCGTATATGGAGGTGACAAAGAGCTCATCGTAAATGGTTACGTTGATGCAAGCTTTGGCACTGATCCGGACGATTCTAAATCGCAAACCGGATACGTGTTTTTACTGAACGGTGGAGCGGTCAATTGGTACAGTTCTAAACAAAGCGTCATGGTGGGATCTACATGTGAAGCGGAGTACATAGCTGCTTCAGAAGCAGCAAATGAAGGAGTTCATATCCGATCTAGGTGTCATACCTAGTGCATCGGGTCCAATGAAAATCTTTTGTGACAATACTGGTGCAATTGCCTTGGCAAAGGAATCCAGATTTCACAAGAGAACCAAACACATCAAGAGACACTTCAATTCCATTCGGGATTTAGTCCAAGTGGGAGACACAGACATTTGCAAGATACATACGGATCTGAATGTTGCAGATCCGTTGACTAAGCCTCTTTCATGAGCAAAACATGATCAGCACCAAGGCTCCATGGGTGTTAGAATCATTACTGTGTAATCTAGATTATTGACTCCAGTGCAAGTGTGAGACTGAAAGAAATATGCCCTAGAGGCAATAATAAAGTTATTATTTATTTCCTTATATCATGATAAATGTTTATTATTCATGCTAGAATTGTATTAACCGGAAACATAATACATGTGTGAATACATAGACAAAAACAAAGAGTCACTAGTATGCCTCTACTTGACTAGCTCGTTAATCAAAGATGGTTATGTTTCCTAACCATAGACATGAGTTGTCATTTGATTAACGGGATCACATCATTAGGAGAATGATGTGATTGACTTGACCCATTCCGTTAGCTTAGCACTTGATCGTTTAGTTTGTTGCTATTGCTTTCTTCATAACTTATACATGTTCCTATGACTATGAGATTATGCAACTCCCGTTTACCGGAGGAACACTTTGTGTGCTACCAAACGTCACAACGTAACTGGGTGATTATAAAGGTGCTCTACAGGTGTCTCCGAAGGTACTTGTTGGGTTGGCGTATTTCGAGATTAGGATTTGTCACTCCGATTGTCGGAGAGGTATCTCTGGGCCCTCTCGGTAATGCACATCACTCAAGCCTTGCAAGCATTGCAACTAATAAGTTAGTTGCAGGATGATGTATTACGAAACGAGTAAAGAGACTTTCCGGTAACGAGATTGAACTAGGTATTGAGATACCGACGATCGAATCTCGGGCAAGTAACATACCAATGACAAAGGGAACAACGTATGTTGTTATGCGGTCTGACCGATAAAGATCTTCGTAGAATATGTAGGAGCCAATATGAGCATCCAGGTTCCGCTATTGGTTATTGACCGGAGACGTGTCTCAGTCATGTCTACATAGTTCTCGAACCCGTAGGGTCCGCACGCTTAAAGTTCGGTGACGGTCGTAATTAGGGTTTTTGTGTTTTTGATGTACCGAAGGTTATTCGGAGTCCCGAATGTTATCACGGACATGACGAGGAGTCTCGAAATGGTCGAGACATAAAGATTGATATATTGGAAGCCTATCACTACTAGGAAAAAGCCTATACACAGAATTTTACCAGTAGCGTTGTACAAAATCAAGCGCTGCTGCTACTTAGTAGCAGCGCGCGTAAATAAACCGCGCTACTGCTATGACTTTAGCAGTAGCGCGTACTAGCGAAAAGCGCTGCTGCTACGTTTGAACTGGGCGCACATGGCTAGCCCAACCTAGCAGTAGCGCGTATAATAGCCCAGCGCTACTTCTAATCTCCTTAGCTACAGCGCGCTTACGTGTAAAGTGCTGCTGCTAACGGAAATAAAATAAAGTGAAAAACAAGTAGAAAAGTAAATGAAAATGAAAATGAAAGAAATAGAAAAAGGAGAAAGGGAAAAATAAAATGTAAAGAAAAATAAAAGAAATAAGGGAAAAAGGAGAAAGGAATAGCAGTAGCGGGTTCTGCAGAAAATCGCTATAGCTGCAGCATGTATTTCAGAACGTGTTGTAGCTAACGTAGCAGTAACGCCCTTTCTGGAACGCGCTACTGGTACTTCTGACTTAACCATGCGGTTCTTCCTTCCCCACGACCACTTCATCGCCCAAATCAACTCCACTCTCGCCGCCGCCGTCGCCCCTCGGCCGCCGCACGCTCTCCCCACGCCGCCCCCGACCCCAGATTCAACGCCGGCCCCGCCCCCGACCTCAACACCGCCCGGGACGCCGCCCCTGACCCCGACCTCAA
>NC_041392.1:577698333-577701572 GCF_002162155.2 Triticum dicoccoides
CCGACCTCAACGCCGCCCCGGAGCCCCGACCATGACCTCAACGCAGCCTGCCCCTCCCTCGTCGCAGGCACCCGAGGTGAGCACGCCTGCTCCTCCCTCTCCCCTACCTCTGCCTAGGGTTTCTACCTCCATCAAATTAGTTAGGGTGGAAACGAATCGGATGCGGATGCGGCTCAAATGAGTTAGGGTTCATGTAAGGGTGGAAACGAATCAAATTTTTAAGATGAATCATAAAACGAGTAAAATTTGACCACTTATCACTTTATAGTTGGATAATTGGAATATCCACTACCACTTTCCACCCCTATAGGTTCATCAAATTAGATGGTAATTAGGGCAGTAGTTCTTAGGTACTAATTAGTTAGTAAGAACTAGGTACTAATTAGGTACTAGAATATTTTTATTTATAGTAAGTTTATTTTTAGTAAGAACTAGTTGAATTAATAGAACTAGTTAGTAAGAACTTGTTGCTATTTTTTTAGTTAAAGCAATTTTCCCGCATCGACGTGGACGATGCCTATCCCGCATCCTCGTCGTCGAGTCGGTGGAGGACGACACCTGCTTGACCAGATGGGCCATGTCTAGGACTAGGCTCCGCCGGGGTGGTACTGGGAGGCGCTACCTACCGGGGGGCGCAGGTTGGTGAGGAGCCAGCCTGTGTTGACCCGAACCTTCTTTGGTGGCGGTCGCGTGGGCCAGTGACGGTCCAGAGGCTGGAGGACTCCGCGGAGGTGGTGCGTCACCGTGTCAGTGAGGAGGACTCACACGTCCGTTGCTACTTGTTTGCGTTGGAGCACAGGTTCTCCAATACCTGGCAGGTTCTCCAGGGATCTCACTGGAGCTATGATCCCGTGATGGTTCCTTCTCTGTGGGTGTCCACCGCCCGCGCTGATACCCGTCGTGTGCTAGGGTTTTAGTTGTACTAGTGATGTTATATGTATGACACTATTCGGGATGTATTAGTGATAATATTCGACGATGTACGGACGCATGAGATGATTTACTTTTGCTTATTGAATGCATGCTAATTTGAGTCTTATAAGATATTTTGAAATGTATATCTTGTGTTGCTCAATATCCAAGTGGCCAGTCATGTTTGCAGGTTACACCTCCGAGTGGCCTATGTTTTGCCGGAGTGTTGATTCATTTCCGTTCCGGCAAATTTCAGGCGCTCGATATATCCTATTTTAGCAAAGGTCATGCCGGATTTTTCCGTGAATTTTGGCATGACTTTTGCCAGAATATGTAGGAAATATCGAGTGCCCCGGATTTGTGTGTTGAGTATCCTGGTAGTTGTCTTCTATCGGTTTTCAGTTAATGTTTTAACTATGAACATAGGAAATGTCTGACGACAAAAAGGATTTCGGTATTTGCAAATACTGCGAAGACGAGCGTGGCCTGTGCGACGGAATATTCCTAGATGATGATAGGCGCTTCAGCATCAAGCTGGACGAGAACTTCGAAGTGGATACAGTAAGTCACAACGACAAGTCTTTTTTCGTAATTAAGCATGACATCTGCTTCATTTGCTTCAACTTATATTTTTTTACTATTCTACTAGCGTATCCCCTGCCATGCAAGAGTTTTTGTATTGGATAAGATAGGTTTCAGTCATACTATGGAGGTAAAGAAAGTTTATTTGAAGACCGAGCATGGTTATATTTTCCACGCAAAATTATACAATTCAGACGACTACACCTATTTTGGATGCAAAACATGGCGAGCACTATGCAAGACTTATGCATTTCAGCCTGATATGGTTATCACCTTTGATATTCGTCCGGAAGATGATATTGAAGGTAATACCGACATCTGGGTCGATGTGCAGACGCCTCCAGTTACACCAAAATGTAAGCTTCTCAACCATATTTATGTCTTTGATATTGTTTATTCAAAAATAGTTGACAACTAATTTGTATTGTCAGCTTATTTCGGTTCAAGCAAACATGTCCAGCGCTTGGTAGACAGGACCTACTACTGTCCCGGGGCTGAACTAAACTGCGAGGAGCTAAGTCATTATGTTTCATGGCTTGAGGATCTTGATACCATCAAGACAAATTTTCTTCCTGGACTTAGAAATCTTAGTACTGAAAACGTGCGACCAATAGTGTTCGTCATGAACTACGGTCACATCTATTTAGGAAGGATGGTAAGATTTTTACTATTTGTCCTCAGTGCATCTTTTCCATACATTATTTGTGAAGCTAAACTTCATTGCTAAGTATGTGACCATACGATGTTCTTCAACAGGGACTCCCGATGAATGTTGTGCCTTATGGGATCGAGACTAAAGGTACCATGAGTATTATTAGCTTACGGCCAAGATATCCTACATGTTACTTTAGTGCATTCAAGATCAGCGGTGAATGCTTAATAGTGCAAGACTGGACTAGATATGTGATGGGGGAGCGCAGACAAGTACTAGGGGGCAGCAAACAGATGTGCTACCCAAAATTAGGAGACAGGTTCATCTGCATGCTCCAACTTGATCAAGGAGGAGAGCTACACATGTTTTATGTTGTTTTACCTAAGAGAGAGCAGCAGGAGTGATTAGCTAGAAATGAGTTTGAGGATGATGATGTGCTACACTATTACTATGATGATAAAATAGCTAGTGTTGGTGATAATGACTGATGATTATTATTAGCTAGTGTTAGTGATGATTAAATAAATATTGTTGGTGCTAATGATTATGATGATGATTAAATAGCTTGTGCTGGCGGATTAGATTCAAGTGGAGGCAACATGTGGTGCACATCGAAAGTACTACTAGTCCAAACTAGATCAAGTTTGGATTAGTAGTATACTTTTGACATGCACCACATATTGCCTCCACTTGAACCTAATCCACCTTCATTTGACACACTGTTATGGACATAATGATGTAAACCTCATAACTGGTATTGTACCAATATTTGTACGATGGCGCATAAATACACTAAAAATAAAAAAACAAAAAAACAATACTAGTAGCGATGGAAAGAAAACACGCTGCCAGTAGTTACATTAGCAGCAGCGTGGGAGTGAACAAGCGCTGCAGCTATTTGTCCTAGCAGTAGCGCGTGCGGCACGCATTACTGCTAAGCAATAGCTGCGCCTTATTAGTAGCGCGCCTACCCGCGCTACTAGTGAGCACAAAACCAACGCTACTTCTAGGGTTTTCCCTAGTAGTGTATATTTGGATATCGAAAACGTTCCGGGTGAAATCGGGATTTTACCGGAGTACCGGGGGGTTACCG
>NC_041392.1:577701819-577709493 GCF_002162155.2 Triticum dicoccoides
CAGGGCAGGCCGCGCGCCCCCTCCCCCCTAGTCCGAATAGGACAAGGAAGGGGGGCAGTGCCCCCCTTTCCTCTTTCTCCCTTCCTCCTTCCTTCTCCAACAAGGCAAGAGGGGGGAGTCCTACTCCCGGTTGGAGTAGGACTCCTCCAGGCGCACCCATAGGGCCGGCCGCACCTCCCCCTCTCCCTCCTTTATATACTGAGGCAAGGGGCACCCCATGACACACAAGTTGATCCTCGTGATCATTCTTTAGCCGTGTGCGGTGCCCCGTTCCACCATATTCCAGCTTGGTCATATCGTAGCGGTGCTTAGGCGAAGCCCTGCGTCGGTAGAACATCATCACCGTCATCACGCCATCGTGCTGATGAAACTCTCCCTCAACGTTTTGCTGGATCGGAACTCGAGGGACGTCACCGAGCTGAACGTGTGCAAAACTTGGAGGTGTCGTACGTTCGGTACTTGGATCGGTCGGATCGGGAAGACGTACGACTACTTCCTCTACGTTGTGTCAACGCTTCCGTTGCCGGTCTACGAGGGTACGTAGACAACACTCTCCCCTCTCGTTGCTATGCATCACCATGATCTTGCGTGTGCATAGGAATTTTTTTGAAATTACTACGTTCCCCAACAGCGAGGGCATAGGAGATTGCCGCACTTGAGCGCAACGGCACATGGGATCTGGTTTTTGTGTTCGTCCCATCACTTGTAAGTGGGTCTATAAGATTAAGACTCGCTCTGATGGTTCTCTCGAGCGTTATAAAGCTCGTCTTGTGGCTCGCGGCTTTCAGCAGGAGCATGGTCGTGGTTATGATGAGACATTTGCTCCTGTAGCCTATATGACCATTGTCCGCACACTTCTCGCCGTGGCCTCTGTTCGCCACTGGTCTGTATCACAACTTGATGTTAAAAATGCTTTTCTTAATGGTGACTTGCATGAGGAGGTTTATATGCAGCCACCACCTGGGTATTCAGTTCCCGATGGCATGGTTTGTCGTCTTCGTCGCTCTCTCTATGGCCTTAAGCAAGCCCATCGCGCTTGGTTTGAGTGTTTTGCCTCTGTGGTCACTGCTGCTGGTTTTTCACCCAATGATCACGATCCAGCGTTGTTTGTCCACCTTTCTGCTCATGGTTGCACTCTTCTTCTTCTATATGTTGATGACATGACCATCACTGGCGACGATTCTGAGTACATTGCCTTTGTCAAGGCCCATCTTAATGAGCAGTTCCTTATGTATGATCTTGGTCCTCTTTGTTACTTTCTTGGGATTGAGGTTTCCTCCACCTCTGCTGGCTTTTTTATTTTCCAAGAAAAGTATATCCAGGGCCTTCTTACTCGTGCGCCTCTTAGTGATGAGCGCACTGCTGAGACTCCTACGGATCTCAATGTTCACCTTCGTGCTTCTGATGGTGAGCCCTTGTCTAATCCAACACGTTATCGTCATCTTGTTGGGAGTCTTGTGTATCCTGTCCATATTCTGAGCCAGTTTGTTTATGCTCCCACTTTAGTTCACTATAGTCACCTTCTTCACGTTCTACGATATGTTCATGGCACGATCTCTCATCATCTCTTTTTCCCCCGTTCCAGCTCGTTACAGCTCCAGGCCTATTCAGATGCTACGTGGACTAGTGATCGTACGGATCGCCGTTCACTTTCTGCCTACTGTGTCTTTCTTGGTGGTTCTCTCATTTCCTGGAAGACAAAGAAACAGACTGCAGTTTTCCTTTGAGTGCAGAGGCCAAGTTGCGAGCTATGGCTCTTCTGACAGCTGAGGTGACTTGGTTACAATGGTTACTAGACGATTTTGGTGTTTTTGTTACTACACCTACCACCCTCTTGTCAGATAGCACATGTTCTATCAGTATTGCGCGGGACCCCGTGAAGCATGAGCTTACCAAACACATTGGTGTTGATGCTTCTTATGTGCGCGCTATTGTGCAGGATCATGTTGTTGCTCTTCAGTATGTCTCTTCTGAGTTACAGCTAGCGGACTTCTTCACGAGGGCTCAGACTAGAGTGCAACATGGATTTCACCTCTCCAAACTCAGTGTTGTGGATCCACCATGAGTTTGAAGGGGGGGTGTCGTGGTTCTAAGTCTGACAGTAGTGTAGGGGGGTAAGTATGGAGAGGCAAGATCTTAGCTATGGAGAAGTTGTAAGCACGCAAGGTTTACGAGTTCAGGCCCTTCTCAGAGGAAGTAATAGCCCTACGTCTCGGAGCCCGGAGGCGGTCGACTGGATTATGCGTGTATGAATTACAGGGGTATGAACCCTTGTCTCGGAGGAGGGGGTGGCTTATATAGAGTGCGCCAGGACCCCAGCCAGCCCACGTTACAAAGGGTTCAATGTACATTAAGGCAGGGCGTTACTGGTAACGCTAGTAATAAAGTGCTATGATGACCATAAAAGCTACTTGATAACCGACAATTAGCATGCGGAGTGCCTTTAGGTCTCCTGACTGTCGAGTGGCTTGGTCTTGGTCGAGTGGTTGCTTCTTGGTCGAGTATCTTCGAGTCTGTCGAGTGGAACACCTCCAAGTCGATTGAAAGATGATTTCTTCTAGAGATGTCCTTGGGTAGGTCAGTTTGGACAGGTCCATGCCCCTACCCTAGGTACATAGCTTCATCATTAGCCCCCGAATGGATCGAGGTTTGAGTGGGAAAGGGATTGAGCACTTCTCCGACTCATTTTTCATGCCGTGAGCATTTCTTGTTTCGGATCAATGAACCTGAGCGATGGCAGCGACTTCCTTTCCAGTCACCTTGATCCATTCTTAGGTTTTTGTCGAGTGAGTTTCTTTACTTGAAAGGCTCCGAGTGACAGTGCGGAGGAGATCTTTGGTCTGACAAGTTGTTCCACTGCCCGCAGATTTCGTGGGATCCGAATTTTGGGAAGTGCGCGGGACGGGGGAGGCCGCAGTAATCGGATGGGATAGAGCGGAGCCGCCTCGATCCCCGCGCCACCTTTTTCGCCACGTATCGCGCGCGCGATTGTTACGGGATTTGACAGAACCGCTCGGGCCTACCAGTCAGCCACTCGAAAGCGGCCTCATATAAGGCGTTGGACCGGGGTCTCCCGAACAGTGCGTCCCCATTATCTCTTCTCCTCTTCACGCTCCTCCGCTGCGCTCGCTCTCGCCCTCGCGCCACCGTTCCGTACGCGTCTTGCTGACGACGATGGGGAAGGAGAAGACGACGGCTCTGGAGCAGGCAAAGAAGGCAACGGCGAGGTCGAAGGGGAAGGCGACCAGTCGGGGCGGATCCTTCTTGCGAACCGGCCTGCCGAAGGGCTGGATCCAGGGCGACTGGATCCACTCGAAGCTCACCCAAGAAGACCTCGACGACCTGGCCGAGGGAGGGCTGATCCCCTATGACTCGGTGCGGCTTCTGAGGAAGGAATCCGAGCTGCAACCCCGGGAGGGTGAGCGCATTCTTCTTGCCACCCACGTCGACCGTGGATTTTCCTTGCCTCCTCACCCTTTCTTTCGAGGATTTCTGAACTTCTTTGGGGCACAACTCCACCATTTTACCCCCAACACAATCGTTTATCTCGCCGCTTTCATTTCTTTGTGTGAGAATTTCCTGGGTTGCCGGCCTCACTGGGGTCTTTTCAAGCATATTTTCACTTGTCGCTCCCAGACAGTGAAAAAGGCTAATCCGAGTGACGAGAGGACTCAAGTGATCCAGATGTGTGGGGGTCTTGGTATCCAGATGAGAGGGAAAAGCTCCTTTCCGGCCATGATTCTTCCCGACTCAGTTCGCGGATGGCAGTCGACCTGGTTTTACTGTAAAGACCAGTCGACGCCAGGGCAGTCGACTGGCCTCCCTCCCTTTACCATGGACCGAGTGAGGAAACCATCCTCTTTGAAGGTGCTCCCACAGGAGAAAGCGCAGGTGAGGGTGCTGGTCGAGCGAGTGGTCCAGCTTATCCGTGACGGGGTCACCTGTATGGATCTCTTGGAGGTCTTCCTTCAGCGGCGCATCCAGCCTCTTCAAGCCCGAGACCATCCGATGTGGATGTATTCGGGTCTTGAAGACTCCACTCGGATTCACCCGGAGGAGGTCGATGACGACACATTGGAGAAGTGGCTGTCGGGCATTACCGGAAACAAGGATAACCCCAGGGGAGCCAGGAGAGTTCCCCCATTCGACCAGTCTCATGCACCAGAGAAGTTCTGATTCTGAGTTTTTGCTTGTAATCTGAATTCACTCACGCAGCTGCCTATACTGCGTCGACTGACTTTGTTCTCCCTGCTTTCTTTCAGGCCATTATTGAAATGTATTCAATGCCCAACAGAGAGCAAGAGCAAGCTCTGGAAGGTGAGGCGAGTGGCGGCGACAGTGGCGAGTGGACTTCCGACGGTGAAGGGGATGGAGGAAGCGACGACTCAAGCGATGGAGAAGAAGTTGAGTCGCCCCCTCGCAGGGAGAGGCGATCCAAGCTTGACCAAGAACGACCGAGCGCCCGCGAAAAGGCAACTACTCAGGCTGGTCAGTCTTCGAAGCATCCTCAGATCTCTTCACCAACCCCGATTGAGAAGGCGCCAAAGCACCCCAAAGTTGCAGAGCCGAAGACTCGGAAGGCGTTGCCGAAGATCAAGATTGATATCCCCGTCGCTTCCGCGTGAGTGTCTCTCTTTGTATTCACTCGATGCTCCGCGTTGTTTGTTTTTCTTGTTTTAACTGGACGAACTTTGGAACCGTCAGCGCTGCCACTTCCGGGACCTCAGCTTACAGGACGATGATGAGGTGATGGAGGATGCGGTCACTTCTAATCTGGGTATCACTTCTGCCATACTGTCTTTGTTCGGTCGATTCAACTGCAATGTGCATCATTGGGTGACGTGATTTTGGCAATTGAACTTTGCACAGCTCCCAACATTATTGACCTCCCCGATGATGATGAAGAGCCCGAGAGGTCTTTGACGAGGAAGAATAGGCAAGCTCCTGCAAGCGAGGCGCTACAGTCGACGCCGAGGGCGGAACCAGTCGTTCCGGACACTGGCGACACCAATCGGGGTTCTGTTACCTTCGCCGTGCCACTGTCGAGTGCCTTGCCTTCTTCGTCGACTGCTCAGGCCCCTGTCGACCCACCTTCAGTTTTTGCGAACCATCATGTCCTAGAAGACGAAGTGAATGCTGCCAGGGAAGCTATACGCCAGGCGGGCGTCATGATGGAGAAGATGAAGATGGTGCGGGATGCCAGTCAGGCTGCCTACGACGCCAGCTCGGCTCTCCAAAGCAACGTTTAGGTTAGTTGGTCGCCGCTTGTTCTGTTAGGATATGATATCTGAAGACTCTTTCCGAAAATCTTTGCTCCGAAAATCTTTGCGTTAGTACACCCACTGGGTGCGTTGATTGAACTTTGAATTAGTGGGGGCACGCTAAGTGCACCCACTGGGTGTAGTCCCCGAGACTACGGTGGACTGCGGGCAGTCGACTGTAGTCTTTGTATTTTGTCGAGTGTAAACCGAACCGATAGTTTGTCTCTTCCACTCGGTCTAGTCGAGTGGGGTCAGAACCGGTGGGGGCACGCCAAGTGCACCCACTGGGCGTAGTCCCCAAGACCGCGGTCGACTGCTGGCAGTCGACTGTGGTCTGAGTTCTTTCTCTCTTCTTTTTTTTACTCCCTGCACTCGACTCCGGCGGGCCGGTCGAGTGGGATCAGAACCGGTGGGGGCACGCAAAGTGCACCCACTGGGTGTAGTCCTTGAGGCTATGGTGGACTGCGGGCAGTCGACCGTAGCCTTAGTACTTATTGACTTTGTTGTTTTTCGCTGTAAAAATAACTTCCCCCCTTTGATTTCAGAAATCTTGTGATCTTGGAGCTCGCTTTGCTGACTTGGAGAAACAGCAGATCCAACTGAACCTTGACTTGGAGCTGGCCAAGACAGAGCTGCAAAGGGTCAAGGACGACGCCACTGGTAAAACGAATTTGTTGATTGGTCTGTCTTAGGCTTGAGTACCCTTCTGCTCTTTCTGAATCACGCATCATTTCTTTGTAGAAAAACTGAGAGAAGCTCTGGCGAAGAAGGATCAGGATTTAGATGCTGCTCGAAAGGAGGCTGACGACAGAACCGCTCTAGCTGAACAGAAACTGGCTTCGGTCGGCCAGTTGGAAGAAGAGAATACCAGGCTGAAATCTGCTCTGAATGACACCAACAAGGAGTGCTCGCGCTGGAAGAAGGAGAGTCTCATCCTGGGCGAGAAGATGGAAAGCATTGCTCGCAGGAGGGACGATCTGGAGAGCTATCTGAGGAGCCTTGCCAAGAAGTTGTTCATCAAGCTTGAAGGTGCACATTTTGTTCCGACTGATTTTTTTATGTCGACTCAGTGTACGAAAATTGACTTATCCTTGGATCGTGAATGCAGAGTTTTGCCAGAACTTCGAGGAGGAGACTGGGCGGATTGAGCCAGGTTTGGACCCAATCAATTCTCCCGTAAAAGATGAAACTGCCATGAATCTGCTCCGACTGGAATCCCGCATCAACGGTGCCGTGGACTACTTGGCTCGACTAAAGGTCGCCATGTCGCGGATCGACCCGGCACTTTGGCCAGAGACCACGCCCCAGAATGATCTCGAGTCCCTGATGACTCGACTTAACGAAATCCCTGATCGAGTGCAGGAGTGGAAGAAATCTTCTGCCCGGTGTGGAGCTGATGTGGCCCTGTCTCTGGTTCGCGTCCATTGCAAGGAGGTGCGTCAAGATAAGCTAGCGGCAATCAAGGTCGCCAACACCCAGAAGCATGACTTCCGATCTTTTATGGAGACTTTCATCGTTGCAGCCACTCGGATCATCGACGGCGTCGACCTAGACGAGTTCGTCGAGCCTGCTAGTCCTCCTCCCGCGGAGTGAACAAACTTTTATGCCTCACCTTAAATTTGCCTCGGGATGCCGAGTAATTTTTGTAACCGTTAAACTCTTTCGGGCTGAAAGCCCGAGCACTTCGATCTGTGGTCCGGAACCTTTAGGGTTTATCTGAACTTGGTTTATCGTTAAATATCTTCATGAATCCCCCGTCGAGTGGGAATCGTTCTTCATTCGAGACAATTTTTGTATTTGTGGCGCAGCTCCGAAGGAGAAGGTGATAGTCGACCTGCATCTTGTTACTGCAGAGCGGGACGGAGCGCACATTGTATTTGTGGCGAAGCTCTCAAGGAAAAGGTGGCAGTCGACCTGCACCTCGTTACTGCAGAGCAGGATGGAGCGCACATTGTATTTGTGGAGAAGCTCTCACGGAGAAGGTGGCAGTCGACCTGCACCTCGTCGTCCTTGAGGATTCAGATGTGTTTTGTACTTAGGCGAGCACTGGACTACAACTAAGCCTCCAAGTGGGAGGCTGGCTCACCACTCGGTAGGATTTTCAGATACTTAGGCGAGTACTGGACTGCAGCTAAGCCCCCGAGTGAGAGGATTGCTCTCCACTTGGTAGGATTTTTTCAAACTTAGGCGAGTGCCGGACTGCAGCTAAGTCTCCAAGCGAGAGAACTTAGGCGAGTACTGGACTGCAGCTAAGCCCCCGAGTGGGAGGATTGCTCTCCACTCGGTAGTATTTTTTCAAACTTAGGCGAGTGCCGGACTGCAGCTAAGTCTCCTAGTGAGAGAACTTAGGCGAGTACTGGACTGCAGTTAAGCCCCCGAGTGGGAGGATTGCTCTCCACTCGGTAGGATTTTT
>NC_041392.1:577709683-577715543 GCF_002162155.2 Triticum dicoccoides
AGTGAGAGAACTTAGGCGAGTACTGGACTGTAGCTAAGCCCCCGAGTGGGAGGGTTGCTCTCCACTCGGTAGGATTTTTTCAAACTTAGGCGAGTGTCGGACTGCAGCTAAGTCTCCAAGTGAGAGAACTTAGGCGAGTACTGGACTGCAGATAAGCCCCCGAGTGGGAGGATTGCTCTCCACTTGGTAGGATTTTTTCAAACTTAGGCGAGTGCCGGACTGCAGCTAAGTCTCCAAGTGAGAGAATCTTAGGCGAGTACTGGACTGCAGCTAAGCCCCCGAGTGGGAGGGTTGCTCTCCACTCGGTAGGATTTTTTAAATACTTAGGCGAAACGGATTCGCAGCTAAGCCCCCAAGTGGGAGGCTGGCTCGCCACTCGGTAGGAAATTATTTTTACAAACTTAGGCGAAGCGGATTCGCAGCTAAGCCACCCACTGGGGGATTTCTCACGCAAACAAAAACAATAATAATCACTGGGAAAATTATAACGCTCTTGTCTTTGATAAATAAACTATAGGAGTTTTTTCTTATTACATCTCATCCGAGTGAGAATTCAAGTATAAAAGGGGCGGAGGAGCTCCGCATTCCAGGCTCGCGGCTCATCAATCTGGCGACCGACATTGTAGAGGTGGTATGCTCCATTGTGGAGGACTCTGGTGACTATGAAGGGGCCTTCCCAAGTAGGAGCGAGTTTGTGTGGTTTCTGCTGATCCACTCGGAGGACTAAGTCTCCTTCTTGGAAGGCTCGACTCTTCACGTTTCTGGCATGGAATCGACGCAAGTCTTGCTGATAGATGGTCGATTGGATCATGGCCATTTCTCTTTCTTCTTCCAGGAGGTCGATTACGTCCTGCCGGGCTTGTTCTGCTTCATCTTCAGAGTAGAGCTCGACTCGGGGAGCGTTGTGAAGCAGGTCACTCGGCAAGACTGCCTCGGCTCCGTAGACCAGAAAGAATGGGGTTCTTCCGGTCGATCGGTTCGGGGTTGTCCTCAATCCCCAAAGGACTGATGGAAGCTCGTCGACCCATGCACCTGCTGCGTGCTTGAGATCGCGCATCAATCGGGGTTTCAGTCCTTTGAGAATTAGGCCGTTTGCCCTTTCTTCTTGCCCATTCGACTGGGGGTGAGCAACCGAAGCATAATCGACCCGAGTGCCCTGAGAGACGCAAAAGGCCCTGAATTTGTCAGAATCGAAGTTTGACCCTTTGTCAGTAATGATGCTGTGCGGAACTCCATATCTGAATATCAACTCTCTGATGAAACTGATAGTAGTGCAAGCATCAAGATTCTTGATAGGCTTGGCTTCGATCCATTTGGTGAACTTGTCGACTGCTACCAGTACATGAGTGAAGCCGCTCCTACCCGTTCTCAGTGGTCCAACCATGTCCAGCCCCCAAACAGCAAAGGGCCAGACGAGTGGAATGGTTTTCAGGGCTGACGCGGGCTTGTGCGACATATTGGAGTAATACTGACATCCTTCACATTTGTCGACTATCTCTTTTGCCATTTCATTGGCTCTTGGCCAGTAGAATCCCGCTCGGTATGCTTTAGCCACAATGGTCCGAGAGGACGCATGATGACCACAGGTCCCCGAGTGGATATCATCAAGGATCATCTGACCTTCTTCTGGTGTAATACACTTCTGGCTGACCCCAGTCGCGCTTTCTCTATATAACTGTCCCTTTATGACTGTAAAGGCCTTGGATCGATGGACGATCTGTCGAGCCTCTTCTTCGTCCTCTGGGAGTTCTTTCCTTAGGATGTACGCGATGTACGGTACTGTCCAGACGGGAGTGATGACCAAGACTTCCATGATCAGGTCGACCACAGCTGGAATTTCAACTTCAGTCGGATCCGTGGCACTTTTTGGCTGCGGGGCCTCTTTAGTGAAGGGATCCTCCTGAACTGATGGTGTGTGGATGTGTTCCAAAAACACATTGCTGGGAATGGCTTCTCTTTTGGAACCTATTTTTGCCAGATCATCAGCTGTTTGATTCTTTAGTCGGGGTATGTGATGAAGCTCTAACCCCTCGAATTTCTTCTCGAGCTTTCTCACTGCATTGCAATAACCAGTCATGGCTGGACTTCTGACGTCCCATTCCTTCATCACCTGATTAACCACCAAATCTGAGTCGCCATAGACCATGAGGCGACGGACGCCGAGTGAAATGGCCATGCGCAACCCATATAAAAGTGCTTCGTATTCTGCCTCGTTATTGGAGGAATCAAAGTGGATTTGAAGAACATATCTGAGTTTATCTCCTCTGGGGGAGACCAACACCACTCCGGCACCGGAACCATTCAGCATCTTGGAGCCGTCGAAGAACATGGTCCAATGCTCCGAGTGAACCTAAGTCGGCAGTTGCTGTTCAATCCACTCGGCGACGAAATCTGCGATTGCCTGGGACTTGATAGCTTTCTTTGCCTCAAACTTGATATCTAGAGGAAGGAGTTCAATCGCCCATTTTGCCACTCGACCAGTTGCATCCCTGTTATGCAGGATCTCTGACAATGGAGCGTCGCTGACGACTGTAATGGAATGATCAGAGAAGTAGTGAGCAACTTTCTTTGTGGTCATATAAATCCCATATACAAGCTTCTGATAATGAGGATATCTTTGCTTCCATGGGGTCAAGACTTCAGAAATATAATATACTGGGCGCTGAACTTTGAAGGTTTTTCCTTCTTCTTCCCGCTCGACCGTAAGTACCATACTGACGACTTGTCCTGTGGCTATAATGTAAAGCAGCAAAGCCTCCTTGCTGATTGGGGCAGCAAGCACCGGCTGGGTGGAGAGCAGAGCTTTGAGCTCTGCAAACGCTGCATCAGCTTCAGGAGTCCACTCGAACTTGTCGGACTTCTTCATCAATCGGTAAAGAGGCAATGCCTTTTCACCGAGATGAGATATGAATCGACTTAGGGCGGCCAAGCAACCTGTAAGCTTCTGGACGTCGTGCACTCGCACAGGACTTTTCATTCGGAGTATAGTACCGACTTTTTCTGGATTGGCGTCGATTCCCCGTTCGGAAACGAGAAAACCGAGTAATTTTCCGCCAGGAACTCCGAATGTGCACTTTGATGGATTAAGCTTGATATCATACCTCCTGAGGTTGGCAAAGGTTTCAGCAAGGTCAGTCAGCAGGTCGGAACCCTTGCGTGACTTGACCACAATATCATCCATGTACGCCTCCACATTCCGACTGATTTGGGTAAGCAAACACTTCTGAATCATCCTCATGAATGTGGCTCCGGCATTCATGAGGCCGAACGGCATGGTAACATAACAGAAGCACCCGAATGGAGTGATGAAGGCTGTTTTGATCTCGTCAGGTCCATACAGACGGATCTGATGGTACCCGGAATAGGCGTCTAAAAAAGACAGTCGCTCACATCCCGCAGTCGAGTCGACTATCTGATCGATGCGGGGGAGAGGAAAATGATCTTTCGGGTAAGCCCGATTGATATGTTTAAAGTCAATGCACATGCGAAGTGACTTGTCCTTCTTGGGGACCATAACAACGTTGGCGAGCCACTCGGAGTGGTAAATTTCTCGGATGAACTCCGCTGCTAAGAGCCGAGCCACCTCCTCGCCAATGGCCTTTCTCTTCTGGATGGCAGACCGTCGGAGATGTTCCTTGACAGGTTTTACTTTTGAGTCGACTCTTAGGCGGTGCTCAGCCAGCTCCCTGGGAACACCCGGCATGTCAGAAGGCTTCCATGCGAAAATGTCCCAGTTCTCACGAACGAACTGGATGAGCGCTTCTTCCTGGAGTCGAGTGTTGTCGAGATATGAGTTGGAGCAGCGCTGGGGTCGGTCGGGTGGATGTGAGCTGTCTTCGTATCACCAGTCGACTGAAAAGCTGATTCTGTAGCGGGCTTCTTGGCTCGCAACAAATCACTCGGGTCTGCAGTCTTCTGGTATTCCTGCAACTCCACCACTGCCATCTGAGCATCGGTGATCTTCGAACCTTTCTGAAAACATTCTTCCGGTTTCTTCCGATTGCCCGTAATAGTGATCACACCTTTGGGGCCAGGCATCTTCAATTTGAGATACACATAACATGGTCGGGCCATGAAGCGTGCATAAGCCGGCCTGCCCAAAATAGCATGGTAGGCACTCTGGAAGTCTACAACTTCAAATGTCAACTTTTCTTTGCGGTAATTCTTGGAATCACCGAAAACCACATCAAGAGCAATCTGGCCGAGTGATTCAGCCTTCTTCCCAGGAATGACTCCATGGAAACTCATGTTGCTGGCACTGAGTCTGGACATCGGAATGTCCATCCCTTTTAACGTCTCAGCATATAATATGTTCAAACCACTGCCACCATCCATCAGGACTTTGGTCAGTCGAGTGCCTTCAACAACTGGGTCGACCACCAAAGCTTGCCTCCCAGGGGTGGCGATGTGCGTTGGGTGATCGGACCGGTCAAATGTTATGGCAGTCTGAGACCACTTCAGATAACCGGGTGTCGCCGGAGCGACCATATTCACCTCTCGATTGATAACTTTCAGTCGACTTTTGCTTTCAACATCAGCAAAAATCATCAGAGTGGAATTGACCTGAGGGTATCCGTCGTCACTATCTTCCTTGTCCTCAATTTTGTCCGACTCCTTTTCCTTATCTTTGGGCTGCTTGCCCTGGAACTGCTGGATCAAGAGTCGACACTGTCGAGTGGTATGTTTCGAGTAAATGAAATTACCCTCTTCATCTTTCTTGGTGTGGACGAGACATGGCAAATCCAACACATCATTTCCGTCCTGGTCTTTAACTTTCTTGGGGTTCCAAGGTCCTTTAGGTTTCCCTTTAAACTTTCCTTGGGTTACAGCTAAGGCTTCCCCAGGAGCAGCCGGCTCGGCTTTCCGCTTCTGTTTCCGATTGGGATTTCCTCCAGTTTCTTGGGCGACTGATTTGAGCTTGCCACTCCTGAGTCGATCCTCATCTTCACCATTATCATACTTTGTGGCAATCTTCATCATCCGGTTCAGAGACATATCTCTGGTCCGACCGAATTTCAGATTCAGTTCTCTGAATGTAATCCCTCAAGGTTTCATTCGGCTTCTGCACGCAAGACCGCAGTTCCGTTAGCCCTGCCGGCCTCTTGCATGTTCCTTCAAATGTGGTGACAAACACTCGGGCGAGATCTTCCCAAGTGTAAATGTTGCTGGGTGCTAACTGGTTCAGCCATGCTCTGGCCGAGCCCTCCAACATGAGGCAGGTGTTTCATGGCCACTTCATCATTGTCGCCGCCAATCTGGACGGCCACTCGGTAGTCTTCAAGCCAAGTATCGGGCTTGGACTCGCCAGTGAACTTGCTGACTCTAGTCGCCAACCTGAAGTTGGAAGGAATCACAGCGGCCCTGATGGCTCTACTAAAGCACTCTGGCCCCGAAACATGTGCTCTGCTGCTAGCAGGAGCATCTCTATCGTGACCTTCCCGGTGAGCTCTGTTCCTGTCGACCAAACCTTGAACGAGAATGGACCTCGCATCAAAGCCTGGCTCCCTGGAGTCGACTGGAATCCTTCGCCCAACACTACGAGGGCGCCTGTCATCCTGTTGTCGAGGCGCATACGACCCGCTCCTCGGGGGAGGGGTGGGCACTCGATGTCGATCATCACAATCGAATCGGTGATCATATTGCTCACGGTTCCCATACTGATTACGCCGGTCCCCACGTCCTTCACGCCTCGAGGGCGATCTTGGGCTATGAGCCGACTGGACTATGTTCGCGGCAACGGATCTGCTGTGAATCCTGTTCCACGACTGAGAAACAACGGAATTCTGGTCTCCTGCTGCCCGGAGTAACGCTCTAATCTGCAGCAAGCCTCTGCCAGCCTCCGATTGGGAAGGCTGAATCG
>NC_041392.1:577715953-577720475 GCF_002162155.2 Triticum dicoccoides
TGCTCGCTGGAGGTTCTCCAGTCGAGTGCGCTCGGCCAAGTTTGCCAGGCGCGCGTCTTCCAAGGCACGAACCTCAAGGGTTTCTCCAACGATAGGAGTGTGCAGTGCATCCATGTTCAGGCGGCGAAGTTCTTCTCTCTGCAGCCACGTGAAAGGCTCGGGAAGATATTCCTCATGGGGACGCGACGGGTCGCCTCCACCCGCGCCTCCGTCGGTGCGGGGAAAACCGGGAGGACTGGGCGGTCCATCGACCATCAGAACCTCCGCCGCCGAATCGCTGTTGTCGCACTCGGATGCGGTCTCTACAGAGCCAGTCGAACAGGCCGTAGAGGGATTCGTCGGGCTCGATCGCCGCGACTTGAGGGGTGGCCGACTGGCGTGCCACCGCGTGTCTCACCCACCGCTGAAGTCTCGACCGACCAAAGCGCTTGCACCGGCGGGAAACAGGGAGGGAGGACAACACAGGAGCCGACTAGTAAGGGGTCGACGGTTGCCGCAGGAGAACGCCGTGGACGCACGCGCTAAAGTGTGTTGCCCCGCGGACAGGGAGTGCGTCCACGTCGAGCGGAGCCTCCTGAAGCCAAGCGGAGTCGTCGGCGATGAACGTGAGCGCGCCGAGACGGATCTCGTGGCCCTCCACCAAAACTCCGCCGAAAACCATGATGATTCGGGTCGAAAAAGATCGCAACTCCTCCAACAAAACGCTAAAACACCCGCCCCACGGTGGGCGCCAACTGTCGTGGTTCTAAGTCTGACAGTAGTGTAGGGGGGTAAGTATGGAGAGGCAAGATCTTAGCTATTGAGAAGTTGTAAGCACGCAAGGTTTACGAGTTCAGGCCCTTCTCGGAGGAAGTAATAGCCCTACGTCTCGGAGCCCGGAGGCGGTCGACTGGATTATGCGTGTATGAATTACAGGGGTGCGAACCCTTGTCACGGAGGAGGGGGGTGGCTTATATAGAATCCGCCAGGACCCCAGCCAGCCCACGTTACAAAGGGTTCAATGTACATTAAGGCAGGGCGTTACTGGTAACGCTAGTAATAAAGTGTTATGATGACCATAAAAGCTACTTAATAACCGACAGTTAGCATGCGGAGTGCCTTTAGGTCTCCTGACTGTCGAGTGGCTTGGTCTTGGTCGAGTGGTTGCTTCTTGGTCGAGTATCTTCGAGTCTGTCGAGTGGAACACCTCCAAGTCGATTGAAAGATGATTTCTTCTGGAGATGTCCTTGGGTAGGTCAGTTTGGACAGGTCCATGCCCCTACCCTAGGTACATAGCTTCATCAGGGGGGGGGGGGTGTTAGAGTTATATTAAGTGATGTCTTTTGGCCTTTTGCATTCTAGTCTCTTGGCATCCTCTTGTAGCCTTTTGGCATCCTCATATATGTGTATATATGTTGGGGTTGGCCTCCTAATAATATAAGTTGCTATTCTCAACAGCTACTACAGTTCAGAGATTCTCTTGCAGTGAAGAGATGCTGTCTCGGTGTGTTGATATTGCTACTATAGTTCAGAGATTCTCTTGCGGTGAAGAGATGTTGTCTCGGGGTGTTGCGTGGGTTGTTCCCTTCATATATGGTATAGTATATGTTTCCTTCCGTGTTGGGCAACGATCCTTGAATTACATGAAGTGGTGGTGAGATAACACTGTGGTTTTAGACCAAAAGTGTGCTAATTCAGAAGAATGTGCATCAACATGTGACATCATTACTTGGCCCACGCCCAAACGTGTGACGTCATTACTTGCATAAATACATGCTTACCACATCGTGGGAGTCACCGCTTGACACACGGTGGAACGCATGAAGTGAATGAGGCAACTCTAAGGGAGCAATGGGTTCACACGGACCTTCTTTTGGAGCTTTCATCCTCAAAATTAGATGCCAGCTGAAACATTAAAGTGGGCTTCAGATTAGTACCTTGCGCATGCATGAAATACACATATGAAGCATGAGGAGATAAAATTAGCACTGAAGCATATACGTTGTTGTTAATGTTGACAAGGTAACCATTTTAAAAATCTTTCGAGCAAGCCTTACATGCATCAAATAAATTGAATAAGAAAATATTAAAGCGGCACCTATCAATTTTAATCTCTTTTGCATGCTTCACAAGCCCAAGGAATATTTTTACAGCCTCTTGATCTGTAGAAGGATTCTTCTTTCCCTGCGATGTAGAATTCAGGATAAGTAATAATACTTCCCTACATACAGAAGTGTGAAAGAAAGAGCTAAATTTGTCAGCCGATAGCATTGGCATCCAACCTGCAAGAAACCAACAGACATTAAAGAACTTCTACATGTACCGCAGTTTAAAGTTTAAACCAAATAAAACAGTAAAACATAACGGCTTCACGCCATGCACAGTACTAGTTCATGCATTGGCACAGACTTCAGTTGAATCACCTCTTTTCTGCTACCTTTCACCATGGAGAATAAAGAAACATGATTTGGCTTTTAATGGTTGGAGCAAACTTGAGGCATAAAAAATGAATGAAATTTGTTTTACATGCATACTGTACACACTAGTTGATCACCTACCCATCCAAATGAAAATGGAAGGTTGTTTCCAGTTCCCAGAGGTACGGTGGCAATTGGAGGTGGGTGGGAAAGCTTAAGATCACTGACGACCCCAAGCAACCAACTCGCTGTACCATCGCCACCTGCAACCTATCCAAATCTATTCAGTCAAGAGCATGAAATGGAAAGCCAAGAAAGGCATCATCTTCGCATAATATAACTTGAAGATGGTATCACTTACAATTAATCTCATAGTCCTCCAAATTTGAACGGCAAGAATGTCACCTTCAATCTTGAGCCTTTCAACATTCACATATAAACGGTGCAGAACCTTATCCGGAGTCTCTTCTGAGAGATCAATAACCTGAAAAAGAACTCGGTGGCTCTGACAACAATTCCAAATTCAAAATCCAAAGACAGAATAAGTACCTGTGCTTCACTCAGAAGTTCACGGTATGTTTTGATCAAACTACTTCCAAGTTGACCGCCAGATTTAGAATTGATGAACACTATTACAGGACACTGTGGAGCATGATCAACAAGTACTTGTTGGGCATCTGGTCTCAAGACGTAATCTGGAATGCGGTACTCCTCCAAAGGCCCACATGGCTTCAAATCTCTAGGGGTTTCTATCTCCTCTTCCATCCTGCAGAATAGGTGCACACATTTTAATGGTTTAGTTTAACTCAGCAAACTACAATGTCAATGTATAATGATATTTGTTGTATTTAGCATCACATAGAAAACGAATCAAACATATTGACGTCGAAGAGGGTAAATAAAACCCCAAGGGCATAATGAAAAGGGGAATTGAGTTAACCATGAAATAAAAACCTAGGTAAGGCCTTAAATTATCCGCGATCATGAGATTTATGTTTCTTTAGTTCCTCCAAAAGAATAGGAAATTTCAATATTATGTAAGAATTAGAAATCCACTAGATCTTATATTATGTAAGAATTAGCAATCAACCAGAACTATATTGATATAAGAAACATGAGTGTGGGAGATCTGGAGCATTTCGGTCTTCCATCTTCCTAATCTTCAAGTATCACGTAAGATTATAATCCTAAAACTCCCTCCATAAACTAATATAAGAGCGTTTAGAATACTTAAATAATAATCTAAACGCTCTTATATTAGTTTACAAAGGGAGTATCATATAATAATTAAAAATCATAAGAGGGGGACATTCCACCCTTTTTCTTAGGAAAAGCATAAATAATATGCAGCAAGATATGCAATAATCTTGTCACAACATTGCAGATGAAGATAACCCATTTAACATGCAGATAACAATCGGTGCTTCAAAATGAAAATATGCAATTCTGATTGTTGCTAGAGTGTAGTGTATTTAACGTTGGTTTTTGTACGATCGTTCCATAAATCAATAATAATACAGCCTTAACCTGTGTATACAAAAGAAGCCAAAACTAGGCTGCAACTTGTTGGTTTACCTGATTAATTAACATGTGTAATCAACGCGCCCGGACCTCAAGAACAAAAATAATAACCATTTTTTCTCAAGAACACGGATGCATGCATGCATCTATCACTGCGAAATCACTCACCAAACGGCTATACAGAAGGTATTCTGATCACCAAGGTGCTCGCTAAACAGGGAAATCCCGAATCATGATGCCTAGATAAGAGTAATTTAGCGCGCGCCGCGTCGGCCGTGTGATTGCGTACCTGAGATCCCGAGGTGCGCCCTGTACGGACTCCGCGCGGCCGAGATCTAGGGCGTGTGTGGTTGATCCGATGCTCCGATTTGGAGGGGAATGAATTGGAGCAGGACGAGTGGTATGGTGGGAGAGCGATGAAGAGGGAGGATCGGAGGCGCTCCCGTTCTGGATTCACCCGCTCTTTCTCAATCGTTTTGGGCCAACCTGTGTACTGTTCCTTGCTCCAAAAATACACACAGAAGAAATATTTCCAGTCAAGATATAAATAAAGCCAAACCAAATATAGGGTGATTCCTAGCACACCTAACAAATACTACAATGCA
>NC_041392.1:577721068-577748896 GCF_002162155.2 Triticum dicoccoides
TCTGGGCTCAAGGCACCAACAGCGCCGCCAAACGCACGAGCCAGACTCCCACAATTGCTTAGCAGCCAAATTCGCATTGGAGCACATCGCCTTGGTTGGGAAAGAAGCCAGAGAATGAAACGCGGGGATGGAGGGGGGAGGTGGGAGAGGCCTTGTCACCACCACATAATAGTCGGCGGTGTGACAAGAGAGGCATGGAGGGGTATGGGGGCGGCCGGTGTAATCCTAGTCCACGGAGTCGCCCTGGAGGGGATGATGCGAGGATTGGGGGGCACTTATGTAGGGGGTCACATTTCATGCTCACAATCAGCACAAGCTCATGTCGAGGATCACATCCAATGTTGTGGCACCCAACCCTCTCCTCCTACATGTCTCCTGCACCCACCCCATGTGTGTCGCCACACCACACTGCATACTATGATTGCTTCCTCTATGAGGTAGCCATTGTTTCTTTGATAGTTAGATTGCAATCAAAATCAAGTGGCTAGCTCTTACCTCGTAGCCAAACCTTACTTAACAAGTTTGAAGTTTTCTATCAGTCGTAAGGGGGAACCACGTCCCCACCACTTGTTGTCTTGTTGTATTACCTAAAAAGCTTGGCGAGCCATCGAATACATAGCACAGTTGAGAGCTACAAAAGGGAGGGGGGATAGGCCACATGTTAGACAGACGATATAACACAATTCCGCAAGGCCGCAATGCCCTCCTTAACCTGATTGCTATGAAACTATTGAATTCATGCTTCACCCAGTTGCTCCAAAAATCCGAACTGATGTAGAGAGGTAGGAAATATATGTCAATACTCCCCCTCACATCTAGGCTATTCTGTTCCTTAGACGTGAGATCGATGTAGGCAGTGGAATCTTTTTTTAATAATGTGATGCTAAAGTCTTGATCTCAAGACCTATTTGGCTTTGATACCATACCGAACTCATACTCCAGCCAGTTGCTCCTAAAGTCTAAACGGATGAGATACCCGGGCAATATATTTCAACATGAACCTATAGTTCCACGGGCTGTTGTCCGTAACCTCACGATAAAAGCAAGGCCTCCACAATGCACAACCTGGAGTTGAACACCAAGTCATTGCAAGCTTTCCAAATGTGCTAGAGGATAATGCTTCTCACAGCATCCCACGCCCCCGCGACGACCTTGACGGAGGGAGGAGACGCAAGTAGAGCAGTGGTAGAAGAAATAGACATGGCAAGCCCCAATCACCCGCTAGGCCGCCGCCGCCACCGAACACAGGAGGAATAGGTGATCCTCGTCCTTGATATTGCCACACCTTTCATGGAGGGTTGAGGGGGAGTAATTCTCGTGGTGCAAGTTCTTCCAGGTGCTGAGCCGATCTGACACTAGAAGCAGTACAAAGATTGTGAGCTTGTTGCGAAGGCGCGCCCTTCAAATCATGCTAGCCCACGTGGACTCCACGCCATGGGAAGAAGTGCACCTCCCCCACTCGCCATAGAGCGAGCATCGATAGTCCTACACTAGCGCTGCCAATTATCTACTCATCGACCCGGTCTTTTTGTTTGCGTGCTCGTCCGCCGTTTCAGCGAGACAACGTTCAGTAGTTTCTGTCATTCGTTAGTTATTTTTGTTTTATTACCTTTAATTAAAAAAATTAAATGAAATATGTTTCAATTTAATTTTAAAATCGTCCATCGCGCATTTAAAAATGGTTCATGCAGTGCACAATTTTAAAAAAATGCATGTGTCATTAAAAATTATGACATTTAAAAACTGTTCATGCATTTCAAAAAAATATTTTCGTAATTTCGAAAAAATATATAAAAGTAAAAGTGTTATTGGAATTTTGAAAAATGTTTTGTTCAATTCAAAAAGTGCCAGTGACAATTGGAAAAATTGTTCATGCATTTCAAAAATATGTCCGTGACATTTTCATAGAATATTTATAAAATGTAAAAATTGTCACAAAATTTTATACAATGTTTTGCACCATTAAAATTCCAACTCTTAACAAATGTCTTGCACTAAAAAAATAGTCATGTTATTTATGAAAATGTCCAGTGTGTGTTCACAAAATGTTCAACGAGTATTAAAAAATGCTCAGTGGTTTGACAAAATGTTCAAAGTACATTTAAAAAAAATGTTCAATGCGTATTTGGAAAATATTTAACTTATACTTGAAAAATGGTTAATGTGTTTTTGAAAAGGTCTACATGTGTTAGGGAAAAAATTGAAAGAAAACCCAAAAAACATTGAAAGCCGATATAAAAATACATAGAAGACAAAAAAATAAAAACACACATGGAAGCTTCTAAAACTGATCCGGTCAATAGATACTTCCCGAAATTGCTCCAGGAAGCTACAATGTGGGGCTTGCTCATTAGCTGAGCGCCAAAGACGAGAAGAGGGGATGTCTTACAGTAAGTGAGACATAACCATCGCGGTCTGAGCGTCACACTGTGCTTGGTATTAGGGACAGTGAGAGACACATTGTGCCAGGCATGAACGGTACAAAGAGAGGGCATGCCCAGGAAATAAGTAACTCTAACGGTGCTAGTATTTACCCGTGAAACATCTACCATCCATTCTCTATATTGGGATTCATGCTAGCATTGTAGGTATAACACAAAGTTGGAGAGAGTAATACAAATGTATGTGTCAGCTTGTGTCAGCGTTCCCCGCCAAAAAAAGAACTAATGTCAGCGTCTGTTGGCTCATAAATATGTGTAAGATGGGTAGGAGGCAGCTTATTCCATCTTATTCTAGGAGAGAGAGTCAAATAGTGGAGAGAAGGACCATTGCACCATGTAAAAGATGGGTACTTTATTTTGTTGTCATATATTGAATGATCGATATATTTAGAACAAAATCTCCATTTTTTGAAGCTTTATACATATTTGTATTTAGCGAGTAGACCTTTGAAACAATATCAATCTTGGATGTATTTGGATTATTTTCCATTTCATTGTTTCACATTTGTGAAATATCAAATATCACATATTTTCACATTGACGTGTGTCTCATATATATGAAAAGTTGATTTCACTCATTTTGAAATTGATTTTAGTCAATGCAAAAAACTAAGTTCAATTATTTCAAAATATGATTTAAACCATTTAGAAAAATCTCAGTTCAAAAAACAATTTCACTCGTTTCATAAAACAAATTTCTCTTTTTTTAAAAAAATATTTTAAATAATTTGTTTAACATTTAAATAACTAGTTTCAAAATTTTGAAATAACAAGTTTCACGTATTTCACACTTAAATTAACTACTCGTCGGCCCGGTCTTTTTGTTTGCGTCTGTTGGCTCGTCCGGTGGCCAGCTCAGTAGTAAATACGTTAGTTCCCTTCATTCGTTGGTTTTTTTGTTTTACTGATATCACCCATTTCAAAAAACTAAAAAAATTCACACGTTTCAAAAATAGATTTTACTCATTTTGAAAAAAATGATTTGAAAAACTAATCAGCTTCATATTTTTTCAATAACTACTTTGCATTTTTGAGATAACAAGTTTCACATTTTGCACACTGAAATATGTTTCATATGTATGAAAAACAGATTTCACTCATTTCAAAAAAATTGGTTTCACTCAAATAAAAAATCTTGGTTTACTTAGTTCAGAAAACTATATTCAAAAGTTGAAATTTGAACATATTTGAAATGTATTCATATGTTCCATATATATTTCAGTTTCTAGGTGGAGTTAATGGCCAGACTTCATATTTTCCATATATGCTTCTTTTCCTCCCCTTAAATGTCTCACTCCCGAGGGAAAAGTAATAAACAAAATGATTTGCAATCTATTGCTTTTATCAGTCATTAGTAATAGCATTAGAGTGATATCCTTGGAACATCCAAGATTATCCAATTTTAACAATGGTGGAAATGAGTGTAAAAATACACTCATGAGCACACATGGGGATGGAGCTACTGCTTCTATGGTATCCCCCATTAGTGAAATTGCTTTTTATGGTCTACTCCTTGCAAAGTGATTCACCATCTCTCGTGGTGACAAGTGACACACTCCATGTGCAACAATTCTCGCAACGGTGGGATTTTCTTCCCATGCATGGGAGGCGCGGGGGTGTTTGTCTGTTCTTTTTTTTTAGATTCTTTTTTCGAGAATATTTTATCTCTTGAACTGTGCGTCCAAATCACGAACTGTTTTCGCTGTTATATTTTTCGTGTCGATTTCTCCGAAACTAGATCCCATGGTTGATAGTTTCGATGAAATTATGTTGGGCAAATATATGCTTCCAACTAGAAATAACTTGAGCTTCCAAACCGTATGAACCCGTACTACCAAGTAAACTAACTTGTGCTTCACTTTTGGGTGAAGCACAAAAGAATAATTGTCTTTCATGTTTTTTTTGAAAATATAGAAGCACAAAACCTAAAAAAAATGGAACAAAAAAATACCAAAAGAATTGGAAACAAAAAAATTGTAAACACGAGAGACAAAAAATGGATAAAAACTAGAAATTGAAAAATGAGAACTTAAAGAAAAAAGAATACAAAAACTAAAGAAAAAAGAATAGAGAAACTAAAGAAAAAAGTAAACAGAAAACCGCGAAAGTACAAAAGCACAATTTGTGCTTCACATGGAAGCACAAACATGCTTCACTCATTTTGGAAAGCATAATTTTACTTCATGTAGAAGCACACGTGTGCTTCCGCATGAAGCACAACTGCGCTTTAGTTGATTTCTTGAAAAGTGAAAAGCACAGATGTGCTTCAACTATGCTTCTCGAACAGTGAAAAAGTACATGTGTGTTGCCAAAAAAAAAAAGAAAAGCATAAAAGTGCTTTAGGTTTCTGTTTTTTTCGTTTATGTTTTTTGTTTCTGTTTTATTTTGTTTTTTGGTTTTCATCATTTTCCAATTTTTGGTTTGTTTTTTGTTTCTGTTTTCCGGTTCTCTTTTATTTTTTAAAAAAGTTTGTCCAAACCTATTAACATGAGATTTAGTTTCGAAGGCCTCCGCGAGAAACACAATGGTGAAAATTGTTCGTGATTTGGACGCACAACTTAAGAGATAAAACATTTTAAAAAGAATGAAAATAAAAAGCACAGCCTTGCAAAAAAAGAAAATAAAAGCACAAAACCTCTAGCTTGCAACAAGTTTCACACATGTAGTGCGCTACATGTCACCATGAAAGAAGGTGGAAGTGACTTTTACCAGGGGTACCCCTCTAACCAGTGATTTCTGATTTCGGAAGAGAAATCCTAGACAGCCTGCCAAATGCAGAATAAATAATGATTACTCCAGGCCGTTTGCCTTGAGCTCGTGGGCTCTTGGCGCTAACTGCAAACGAAACATGTTGATTTCTAGGCCTAGTTAACTACCGAAGGCCCAGCCCAATAACGACCCACGGCATGCCAATCCCACATCGCTTCATCTCACTGCTCACATCGCACAGTCCGCACCGCTTCCATCATCTCCCTCCTTCCACAGCTAAAACCCTAACCCCTGAACCAGCCTCCGCCGCCGCACGCCCCTTCCACCCACCCCGAGCCCCCGATACTCCGGCGGCCGCCCGACATGGGGAAGAGGCCGAGGTCGACGCGGCCGCCGCCCGCGGCGGGCCTCCACAAGTCCAAGCGGGCCAGCGAGGCGGCGGCGGCGGCGGCGATCTCCGACTCCGACGACGACGAGATCGACGCCTTCCACAAGCAGCGGGACGTCATCCCCCTCGACGTCGACGACTCGAGGGACTCGGAGGAGGATGCTCTGGTGATGCCCATCTACGACGTCGAGGGCGTTTCCGACGACGAGAGCGATGACAGCGAAGGCGGCGAGGACGGCGACGAAAGCGAAGATGGCAGCGAAGGAGCCAAGGACGGCGACGCGCACTCAGGTGATGTTGAGGTATGGGACAAATCATATACTGCAAAAATCAAGAGGGCGCAGAAGGCAGCCAAAGAGGCTGCCGGGGATGATGGCAGCGCGGAAGAAGATGAGGAGCCGGAGGATGATCCAAAGAACTGGGGCACAGGGAAGAAAACATACTATGATGATCATGAGCAAGATGCTGATGATGTTGAGTTTGATGAGCTAAGGAGGTTGCAGGCAGATAATAAGCTGTCGATGAAAGATTTCGGATTGGAAGATGATGAAAGTGATGAAGAGGGTAATAAGCCCTCAAAGGCGTCCGACTATCAGGTGAAGCTTGGTGATGAGGCATCCCCTCTTGAAAGCTACACGAAGCTGAGAGAAGACTTTGCTGTCCTGTCAAGAGACGAGAAGATGGATGTAGTGTACAGCTCAGCTCCTGAACTGGTTGGGTTACTGGCTGATTTGAACGAGGCCCATGAACAGCTGAAGGCAATAGGACCAGTCACCCCTGAGTTGGCAGTTGGGCAAGGCAA
Organism: Triticum dicoccoides; assembly: GCF_002162155.2. NCBI lineage: Eukaryota > Viridiplantae > Streptophyta > Magnoliopsida > Poales > Poaceae > Triticum > Triticum dicoccoides. The sequence continues at coordinate 577,727,409 of NC_041392.1, forward strand.
GAATAAGGGTAAAATGCAGCCATTGGAGGTGAAGCGAGCTTGTCTGTTGGCTCATTGTCAAGCCATTACCTTCTACCTCCTTATGAGAGCAGAGGGACTGTCTGTGCAGGATCATCCTGTAATTGCTCGGCTGGTAGAGACCAAGAATATGGTACAAAAGCTGGCAAATATAAATATTCTGAGCCAAGACGGGGACACTGAAGACCATTTTATGCATGATAGCAGCACCCTTGATGAGGTGAATAAGGCAGTCGCTCTAGAGAATGAGGGAAGAACTCGCAATTTACTAGCTCTGGACAAGGTTAAACAGGGTGCTGAAGTAGCCGAATTGAAAAAGAATAAGCCTTCTAAGGGGCACCATGAAATTGCAAGCAAGGATGAGTATATGGGCTTGCAAAGCAAGGAAATGTTGAAAAGAAGAGCAATCCTTGAGGAGGGGTTGAAGCAAAAAGGTCTGTGTAAGTCAAAGCCAAAGTTGTCAAAAACCATGGCAACCAATAGTAGGAAAAACCTGCAGACATTGGATGACTTTGATGATGAAGTGCAGAAAAATAGTCAAGTCGTCAAACCTACAAAGCTCCTGGTTAATGCAGCTGGCTCAGTTAGAAACAAGGTATGGGATAGTTTCATGCAGGTTTCTTATCGTTGTTGGTTTACCTTCATATCTAGCTATTTTTAACTTGTGCAAAATCTAAATATCTTGTGATAATGATCTGTACCTATTTGGCTCAAGTGTTTTATGCATGTGGTGAAAAATTCCAAGTTTGTAACTGAAAAACTACACGAACAAATATACATACTGTCATGTAGGGCCAAAATTTCAATGCCATATGTTTCTTACTGTGGATTCTTGATAGTATTCAGCTGAAACATCCTGGTTTCTTACATTTCTAGTTTTCTACCTTATTCTATGATTTTCAACATTCCACATTCCTTTTGTTGCCAGTATGCCTAGTATTAGGCGAGTTTGTAATATAATCGTATTGATAGAAACCTTAATTGAAACTGCATCCTTATACCCAGCTATGTTGAGATATATCAACCAGCACATACTATACATGATTTGAAACATCATTATATCCAAAAATGTTTGTGAAATTTGAGGATTATTAGGTGATTTTGGAGCTCTGCTGTCATGGTTTACATATCGATCCTGAGGTTTCTCGATATGTCTAGAGTTCAATAGGACTTTGCTTGCATTGCAAAAGTGAATTGGAATTTTGATAATACTTTGACATGGCATTTTGTTGCTAGCTGTGAATATGAGAAGAATAACCATTGTTAGTAACATAGCAATGATGAATTGTGCTACACTCAGGGACACTAGCTACACTTGCCTTCCAGCTTTAAAAACTCTGGCATCACATTGGCACACTCCTATCATATTTGCTTTGATAACATGCACTAGTCAACAATGCTGGTCAATTTGTTTTGTCAAAAATGTTGCGTCATGCTTGAATCTTGCTGCTTTGTTAGTGTTTGTAATCTTAACATTATGCTGTTCCAGAACAGCCTTTGTGCTATTATGTGTCATGTTAACAGAATATATCTGCCATCAAGTGCATATAATTGTTTTTCTTAGCGAGGCAAACCTCGTTACTCTTGTCCTATCAAAGATATCGTCTGAAATACTCGATGAATTTATAATTGCTGATTATTGCTCATCTACAAAACTAAATCCATACTTTTAACATGTGCTTGTGCTTTGTGTATCGGTTGTTGCAATGGCTGTATCTATTCCTAACCCTTTTTTCTCTTCTGGCCATCATTTCAGCTTGTTTCTGGTGATGATGACATTCCAAAGCGAGATGAGATTGGTGAAAGACGCCGAAAGCATGAACTACGTGTTCTTGCTCGTATAGGAACCAATTCACGTGAAGATGATGAGTTGCCAGAAGATGGTGATCATACTGAAGAGAAGCTCAGCCAATCCAGCGAGGAAGATGGCGATGATCATGAATCTTCAGGGTCTGAAGATGAATTCTACAAAGATATCAAGAGGCAGAGGACCGAAAAGCGCCTGGGCAAAGAACAGAGCACCCCTGCTACTGAGCTGGAGGAAGAAAGCGAAGGAGATGGCAAGAGGAAGATTTCGCGGCAGATCGAGAAGAACCGAGGGCTGACACGCTCCAGAAACAAGAATCTCAAGAATCCACGGAAGAAATACAGGATTAAGAGTGATAAACAGAGTAAAAGGAGGCAAGGTCAAGTGCGCAGCGCGAAGAAGCCCTCGGGTCCCTACGGAGGTGAACTGTCTGGCATCAATGCAAACGTCAGCCGTAGTGTCAGGTTCAAGAGTTGATAGCATCGGCCTTATCGTGAATGTACGCAAATTTTGTTTGGTTTGGTTTAGTTCGTGTGGGGCATGAAATTTTCGTTTGATGGTCATTTGTGTTCGTAGTAGTAAACAGTTTCGGTGGAAAGAAAACAGCATGTTTGCATTATTTAAGATTATAAAATTACAACCACTCTGGTGGTTGCTCTATCTGCCTGCAGATGTTGGATGTGTTTGATGGGAATTAGAAGCAGAAAGATGCTTCTATTACATAATGTTGCTGTGCTCAAAACAGTCAGGACTCAATATATGGAATTCAAAGGGATTCCATATGATTTTGGAGCAGTTGGATCCTTAGGAATTTTGATTCGCTGGACTGGAATCCTTAGGTACAAATGCCCTAAGCGGCACCGATCAAAAGGCACTTGAAGGCTCTACATCGAACGATGGAAGCGGCACCGCTTTCCCAGGGCACAGCACCACACGTCGACGAAGGAGGACGCGCAGCCCAAAAAAGAAAAGAGGCCCGAACACGTGGACAGCCACAGTATAACGCCTAGAAGAGTAAGTCAACGGGCCAGGCTGGCCCACGCGCGCTCAATATTATCGCTAGCTGCACCAACAGAGTAGATACGCACGTTGAGAAAATTTTCATCGACAACGTAGGGCCACCAGGTAAATTTACACGCCAGTATCCCAAATTAATACACGCGTCACCAACCAACATGCTGAGAAGTTGATTTCACCCAAGTGGGTAAACGTGAGCGCAAAAACATCCCCGGATATAGGGGCTTGGGTATTTTTCATGGAATTCATTTGCACTCTATTTTGAAAGAAAATTTCTATCCACTCAAACCTTTTGATAGAATTTCTTTGTTTTTCTTGTACTATCAAACACTCGTCCATTCATGTATTCGCCGGAGTAGTAAATTTCATAATCCTATACAGGATACAAGGGATCCTGCAAATCAAAGAGGACCTCGAACTAATAAGTAGGAGAATAATTATATATGTCAACGTAAGACAGAAAACCTGAAATCAACATTGTCACTCAAGACTGCCATGGAAGCATGGACATTGTCATTCTAGTTGGAATATTTGGAATCAGAGAAATGGGAAACATTTCAAAAAATGAAGTGCCTGCAGTCAACACATGGAAATACCTTCTCAAGCAATACCTTATTCTCCTTGGTCAGAGAGTCAAACACAAGAATCGCAGACACCTTGGAGAGTTGGATTAACACTCGTCTAGGATGATCGCGTTGTAGTTTCGCCTTACAAACTCTGAACCTCCTGTTTCCTAGAACAGGCATTGGATGATCTCCTTTCCTTTTTATTTCTTCGTCTTGTTTTTCTTTTTGTTCCTCCCCCTGCATGTACATACTTACTCTTTTAATCTATAGAAAATACCATAGAACCACTGTTCTACGGTCCTTGCCTCCTTGGCGTCAACCCTCCCCCTTCCCCCCACCCGAACCAGAAGCTGGTTGTTTGTTTACCCTGTTGTTGGACAGCTGTAGGAGCTGTGGGTATTATGAAATGTCAATAAAGTCCATGAGTGCCGAGTATGATGTTTATATGCATATTAAAGTGCAAGTTGGCTGTTTTGACTCGATAAAGTGAGAATCAGCAATTTTTTAACCATATATGAAATATTTTCTAGAAATGTAATGATTGTAGAAACATATTATCCGAAATATGCATATGAAACATAACATCCAAAATAAGCACGGACCATCATAATCTTGCATACTAAACATATGATCCAAAATAAGTGTGGCAGCTCGGGACTCACCAAATTGGCAGCTTCAGGCTGGATATGCATGCTAGTTCATTTCCAGGAAGCGATTCTAGCCAGCTAAGGTAAGAATCTGCGAGTTAATTTTAGATTCTGATTTTGTGAGGCCTAGAATCTGAGAATCACTAGCTGTGGCTCAGACAAAGGTCACCTAAGTGCTGTACACCTAAAAAAGTAAGTGTTGTAGATTGGTGTGGAGAAGCTTTTAAACAATTCAAAATGAGCTTGTCAAGTACGTACATTACAAAAGATCACTATTATAGTAAACATCATTGACAGTGTGATCCCTCGGTGACTTGATCTCTGGATAACCCCGGTTTGACAGCCTGAACTTGTGGCTCTAAACCTGCCACCTGCGATAAATTTATCGTATCCGTACTATGATTGAATCATCGTCATGCAAAGAATTTCCTGCCATTCAAACTCTCATCTTGATAGGTCAGTGTATTAGTCATAAACTAGGAGCACATCAATCATGCATTAGTTTTCTAGGAGTTCCCTACTACTAATTTGCTACTTGGGCACAGCTTGTTAATGACTGGAAGATAAGCCTATCACAATTAGTCATTGTACTCATTGGCTGACAAGGATACTATGAATGCTGACAAAACACTTTCAGAAAAAAAGAACAATTCACAAGAGCTTGTCAAGTACAGAACAAAATATCACTATTAAAGTAAACATCAACGACAGCTTAATTCCTTGGTGACTTGATCTCTGACAGCCCGAACTTGTGGCTCTAAACCCGCCATCCGCGATAAATAAATTTACTACATCCATACTATGATTGAATCATCGTCATGTGAAGAATTTCCTCCCATTAAAACTCTCCTCTTGACACCTCTCAGTGTCATAAATAAACTAGGAACTCATCATCACGCATTAGGTTCCTAAGAGTTCTAGTACTAATTTGCTAGTCAGGCACAACTTGTTATTGACTGAAAGATAAGCCTATCGCAATTAGTGATTCCAGGATTTTGTCATTGTACTCATTGGCTGGCCTGGATACTAAGAATCCTGACAAAACAAACTCTTTCAGAAGGAAATAAAAATAACAATGTTTCTTTCATGGGGACCTCATCTTGGCAGTTTATTTGGAGCATACCTGGGCCTGTAGCGTCCAGTTGGTTTTCCTGAATATATTGGTCACCTGGCCTTTCAAGATGCAGAAAGATTCAGCTCAGGAGCTAGGTGTCTCTTGTCTCTTGGCCACAGCAGAAGGCAAAAACCACTGATGTGATGAATCTCTTTTCTAACTCTGTACAGTTCTACCTTTATCATCCATTGACAATATAAAATCATGCAGTTGGAAGACAATCTGTGTACAGGGACATACTTGTAGACCACCTGTACGAAGAGGTGTTTCTGAATTTCACTTCCCATATTTTACACATCATAGGTGACCATGCTACTTTTGAGCATCATTGGCAGTGAAGACATTACTCTTAACATCATTGGAAATCAATGTAGTTGGGCTCCACTATGCGGAGAACAATGGAACAGAGTTCAACAGTTCATGCAAAAAATTGCATGTAATTTATCAAATCTACAGGTTCCCTCAGAAGAATGGTAACAATGGCAACTTCATTTTTATTCGGATCCTCGAGTTTAGGTTCAAACCAAACATATTTAACTCAACTCAATGTACATTATTCTAGAGCAAGCTTTCTGCAGCAATGCTTTTTTTTCTGTCTGGGGTGGGCACATATATTTCGCGCCAAAAAAAGAACATACATATATTGCAAGTGGCTCAATTCGACATTGAGCCAGCTTATGTACACAAGACCTGACAATTTCAACCATCTAATTCTTCCATGTGACAGGTCTCAATGCTGAGTTGCTGACCAAAGAAATCATCTTTCTTCACAGCATCCCAGCAAACCATCTTCCTTCAAAGCCACTGAATTTTGTAATATGAAACTGCGTTTCCTGCATCAGTGACGCTCTTCCTTTGAACTTTGAAGCCTGAATTTCAGGCCACCTCTTTCCTACGGAAGATGTTCATTGCATCACTGTATAGGGCAACAGAGTTTGAGACAACAGCAAGCACGATCATGGTTACAGCCAATATCTTGTCACGCTTGGTTGCGATTCCATAAGGATCCCTTGGAAAAAAAGAACGAGTTTATGTGTTAATACGGGAGTGCTTAGCAAATAGGGAATATATAGCCAATCAGAAGCATTATTTAGGTACCTTAATATGACCATGGCAGGAAAGATAAAACCAATCAAAACGGCAGCTGTGGCGCCAGTAAACTGGAATGCATCCCAAATGCTTGGTATGAAGATGGCAGCAGTATAAATAACCACGAGGAGTGAGATGGTTATGATTGTAAATCTCTTATTGTCATAAGAAATGTGCCTTGACGTGGGAAAGAGTAGACCATCCAAGTTGAGCCTAAGGGCAAAGAAGACGATGGGGAAGACAAGCATAACGTGCGCAGCATAGCTCACTCTGACTACGTCATTGAAGACAGAGCTGAAAGGAATGCCAAGATTTGAATCAAAGTTGGCGAGCACATCATCCAGTGTACCATCTCCAAAGAGAAGATAAGCAAAGAAACTTGTGGCAATGTAAACACTGGAGCAAAGGGCCAGTGATGTTCGCACAATTGGTTTGGTTTGTGTTTTATCCTCAAGCTCATTGTCAATGCTGTGAACTGTGGAATCATGAAAAACATTCATTTAGAATCGACATAACTGAATAATGGCAAGAATAGCTGGGCACTGAAATTGCATACCATTATAGTGGCAGATATATGCAGTGACAAGGACAGGGACAGCTGTAAAAAGCTTCCAGACAGAACTAAGATCATCTATTTCTGGAAAAAGCTTGGGCATTGCTACAGTTCCATTGATGACTTTGATTATGGCAATCCCAGCAGTAATAACAACAAAAACCACAGCGAGAGCAACTGATAGGGCAGATGTGTAGCTCAGTGAATCTGTAGGAAATGACAAGATTCAAGATTAATATCATGCAGCAACCATGGTGAAAAGTAGTTATTTCATAGTTTGCACAGATGAACACGTACCCAATCGTTTAAAGCTCACCAATGGAGCAAACACGAAAAGAGTTGTCACAAGAAGAACAATGGCACGAGAATTCCACAAATGTGCTCCAAACCAGCCCTCCAATATGCCACGATGATGAACACCGCCTGACGATGTTCCAGATAATACATCACCTATCAAAATTTCAATAACCACCGTCAATCGCAGTTCATGCAAATAGAACTGTTCATTTTAAGTATTAAGGTACAAGATGTTACTTGAAGATAAGAAGCTGACTTCTAACTAACTCAAGTTCAACCTGGTATATTATGTTTTTACTAAATTGCTCAAAATGACGACTTATTTCTTCAGAGAGGGAGCTAGGGTTCCATTTGCCATTTGATAGTATGAAACTTGATAAAGTACTTATCAGGAGCTCATGGATGAGAATTGTCTTGAAAGTAATGTACTGAAGAAACCCAAGTTCAATCAGCTAAGCAATAAACTTATATGCTCTAAGTAAAAAAATCAAAAACATCTTGGAATTATTCGTGACTCGTCTTAAAACACAGGCCCTGAAGTGTGCCATTAGTGGAATAGAAGGATTAAAAGATACTCTGGTGGAGCATTGGATTATCCATAACAAGCCCGCTTGGTGAATTTAAGTTGCATCACAAAATGTTCGAAAGTAACACATAGAACAGGAAGGAGAAGTATTGAGCTTAGATGAAGTACCAATTATAATCATGTAAACAATCATCACACCGATGTTGTTTATAACCACAGAGGCCTGCAGCGCAATCCTCCCCCATTGTCCATATGCCTCACCCATCAGCCACCCATACGACGTGATCTTTCCTTGGTGGCTGCACCTGATAAGCATGTCTATGGATGCCTCTGTGAGCAGTGCCACAAAGATGATCATCAGAAGGCCAGGGATGAGGCCCAGCATCTTGATGCTGGCTGGCAAGGCCATGATTCCAGCACCAACGATGGTGGTCGAGAGATTGAAAACTGCGCCGGAGAACGAAGCTCCATTAAACTCATGGAACCCCTCCTCCTCCACCTTGACCGGAAGAAGCGGCGTAGTCTCATCTCGTATTTCATTGCGCGCCGTCTGCTGGTTCGTGTCTGCTGATCCATTCCCGACACCCATTTTTCTCTTTCACTCTCCTGAAAGGAAAGGATTTGAGTCAATGATATAGCGCAATAGGCTATTTGATTTGACCAAAACCAGTAGCTTTGTGTTTTCTCTCGATACTTCTTATGGTGAGATCCAGTTTGTTATAAAATTTAGACACACTTAATTTGATCTCCATCTCTTGTGTATTTAATTTAATCTTCAAATAAATGAAGGATGCCTTGTTTAATGCAAATTCCGAAACAAGACAATTTTGATAGCTAGCATTCAGAAGACAAAAGTCATAGTAGTTCAGAGTATACAGACCAAAGCATCCTACAGGGCTACAGCAACATACAATTACGGAACCAAAGGGCCAGGTGATGAACTTAAGGACCATGATTCACTAATAAGTAACAATATAAAGTTCAATCCAATGGTATCCTGCAGATGAGGCAAATCACATGGCGAAATGACATCCAAACTATATGACCCAAGCACAACAAAGTCAGCTAAACCTTTTTTGTTTCCAACACAATCCGGCCCGACAGACAAACACAACATTCGATTAAAAGTTCCTACATAATCAAAGAAATGCAGTACATGCCCAACTAGCTCAGACATCCATCAACTGCCGTAAAAGCAACATTCTTTTCCACCGCAGCTCACCCCCACTGAAGCCATCATCATCACACATCCACAACAAGAACAGATGCAGTTTTCTCCATACCAGGCAAGAATCCTGACCAAGAACTGACGGCAAGGGAAAAGGGAGAAAAGGGCGTTACCTTTCCAACCGAAGTCTCTCCGGGATCCGGAAGCCAGAAGAGCAGCAGACGCGACCAGAGCCAGACAAAAGCAGAGAAGAACTTGTGGACTGCGGAGGGAGGAGGGCCGCCTCTCTCTGAGCCACCAGGCAGTCCAGCCAGCCTCGTTTTATAGCGACGAGGAGACGCGGAGCTGCCTCCAGTTAAGGCCAATCAATCAGCGCATCCATCCAAACCTCTCGCTGTCACCCGCTACAGGTCCCCTCCCTCGCCCGCCCACGAGTGGATGGATCCCGTCGACGTCGGCGGGAATAATAAATCCGATCCGGGATCCCGTCCCTGTCTCGTGCTCCTCGGAATCTTGCGGGCGGGCCGGCGAGGTGGTGCCGGGCGATTGGATTTGCGGGGAGTTTCGCCCGTGCCGGTCGCTCGTGTCTGGCGTGCGGGGTTCCTCCTGCCGGCCCCGCCGATGGGAATGGCGGGTGGAAGACGGCCGGCGGTGTGGCCGCTGCCCGGAGCCTCGCATTTCCGGTGGCAACAGGCGCGACAGCGCCAGCCGAACCAACAGCGTCTTTGTTTAGTAAATGAATAAAAGGTGATGTATTTAGATATATTTTATTTCTAGATACATTCTTTTTTGTTCATTTTGATGACAAGTATTTTCGGACGGAAGGAGTACAACACACGTGTTCTCTGCTAAAAAGACGACCAAGAGTATGGCTACGTATTGTCAACGTGAAAACGTATTCTGGAGAGGGCGAAAGCGCATTGGAAACGTATTATGGGGTGACGGCGTGAGGGACGGACGGACGGACGGAGTGGGTGGGTGGCCCGGCCCAGTTGCCCACCTACCAGAGACGGAGACGCGACGCCTCCACACGACGCGTCCCGAGCCGGACCACCCCACCCCACCGCACCCGCACCTCAATTCCCCTCCCGACCCCCTCCTCCTCCGCCGCCGCCGCCATGGCGGGGCTCGCCGACGAGTTCTTCCTCGGCATCGACGAGGACGGGCCGGGGTCGCTCGGGGAGCCCTCCTACCTCTCCTTCTCCGACGCCTTCGAGGAGGAGGAGCACCACTTCACCCACTCCGACATCTCCCCCAACTTCGACATCGAATCTCAAACCCTAACCCCCGCCCCGGGCTCCCCCTTCTCCTTCGACTCCGACCACGACCTCGACCTGGACCTCAGCCTCGGCCTCGGCCGCCTCTCGCCGTCCTTCCTCCGGATGCGCAGCCCCTCCCTGGCCCGCTCCCCGCCCTTCTGGGACTGCCTCGAGGAGGACCTCGCCGACGACCTCGCGGACGGCCTCGAGTGGGAGGAGATCGCCGACGCCGCCGACGCCGACGCCGGAGACGCCTCCGTCCCTGGGGGCGGCGGTGGGGGCGGGGCGGGAGGAGGAGGCGGAGGGGGCGACGCCGATGCCGACGTGTTCGGCTTCCTCAGCGAGCGGGAGATCCTGGGCGTCATGGAGGGGATCGACAGCGGGGAGGACGAGTCCATGTTCTCCGACGAGCCGCCCTTTGATTTCGGCGACGAGGGCCCGGAGCTCGACGACATATTCCGGAGCGTCGGCTGGGAGGTGCTGCCGGTGCCGTTGGATGAAGACGAGTTCGAGGTGCTGCCGGGGCATATGGCGGACGTGACGGTGGGGGGCGCGCCACCTGCGGCTCGGGCAGCGGTGGAGCGGCTCCAGGTGGTGGCGATCAGTGGGGAGGAGGCCGCACAGGGATGCGCTGTGTGCAAGGACGGGATCGTGCAGGGGGAGCTCGCCACGCGGCTGCCGTGTGCACACTTCTACCATGGGGCGTGCATTGGGCCATGGCTCGCCATACGCAACTCATGCCCGGTGTGCCGTTACGAGCTGCCCACTGATGACCCTGACTATGAGCAGCGGCGGGCCAGGCGGCGTTCTGCTGGTGGCTCCACAGCACAGTTGGGCACACCTATGCAGATGTGAGCATGGGTTCCTTGGTGGCATCTCTTGGTTGCAATTCCATCCAAGTTATGTGAGAAACCTCACACTCTTGACTTGCTCAGTTAGGATGCTTGGAGGTTGCTAGGGCCATACTTCTTTGGTTTTTAAGTGTCGATTGATGTAGCGGTTCTGAACTTCTGATTGGGACTTGATTGGTAAGAACAATTGTTAGAGCTTCTGTATATATGTCGTGCTGCTTCAATAACACAGAAAACCAATTCACTCACTCGATGCTTGTTTTATTCGTATTGTTTGTGACAAATCAATTAGTATTTTCTTCTACTGGAATACTGCTTTTCTTATTGCATCAGTTACCGGCATCGTGATATCATAAACACCATTGTAGAAGACTCTTTTGTACTACAAATCTCAATCTGGTATGCTTTAATCAAACCTTAGTGTTGCTCTTCTGTACTTGGATGTAATTTCTTTGTGGTGATGCTACTGATGTGAGCTTCTCTGCTGCACTACAAGTACTGTAGGTTTTAATTAGCACACAATACCAGTTTGCTGGAAGTTAAAATGAGAAACCTCACTCGGTGACTGATCAGTTAGGATACTTCGAGGTCACTAGTCGTACTATTTGGTTTGAAGTGTTGATGTAACTGTTCCGATTGGGAGTTGAATGGTAAGAATAACTGTTAGTGCTTCTGCATATATGTCATGCTGCTTCAGTAATACAGAGAAGTTTCTTAGTCACCGAAATCTTGTCTAATTTGTATTGGTTGTGGCAGAACTTTCTTCTACTGGCCTACTGCTTTGCTTACTGCATGATTTACTGCCATCATAGTTACAGAAATATCTTTATAGATGTTAGCATGCTACTCTCTGTACCAAGACTGCCCTGTACTAGAAATTTCAATCTAGTTTTCTTTAATTAGACCTGTGAGTTACTTTTCTGTACTGGGAGTATAGTAGTATATATCATTTCTGTAAGGTGAGCTTCTCTGCTGCACTGTAAGTACTGTGGTCCTTTAACTAGCACACAATACCAACTGGTGGTGTTTAGCAGTACCAAACAAGCAATCAAAGTTCCGTTACGTTTGGAGTGGTTGGTACTCCCTCCGTAAAGAAATATAAGAGCGTTTAGATCACTAGGCCGGTAGATCGTTGTGCTTGTGCTGAAAGTCAACATGGCCCTTCCAAAAATGGAAGAGTTGGTTACCGATTCTTATTTACTCGTTTATATTCGGCAATAGATAAGTCGTCAAAGTTCTGTTACATCTGGGAAGCAAAGTACAGTTAGATCCATGTGCAGGGAACATGCTGGAGAAACCATCTTTTATCAGAATATATGGGATGAAGCGTACCTTAGTTGCTTATTGGATATATGAAAACGACGACACGGCATGGCAGTTGCTTGGAAAAAATTTATCTTGGCACTCGCTAGTTATTCATTGAGACCAGCAAGTGCTTCTATGTTCATTTATTTGCCATGCTATTTTCTTCAGGCTACTGTGCGGTGTTCATAGTGTGCGTCTTAAGTGGAAAACTGAAAGGGGAGGTTACCTGACCAATCACAGTGAACCATCGGATTTTTCAATTCGTTTTGCAAGATTTTTTGATGTAGACGGCACTCCATAATTTCCATGGTTTGACTGGTTGTCCAATTCTTGTTACCATAACCGGTTATCGAATTGTTTCTAATAAGTGTTACTGCACTTGCTCTTGTTCCCAGTCTTGTTCTCTTGAGCTAAAATCCGAAGCTGGCCATATTGGGCTGACGATATTTTCCGAAATCGCCTTGCGATCCGTGGTCTTTGCTGAACACGGCTAACACGCGTCTGCTGCAAGTTCGGCCTGGAACAGCTTATGGCCAATTTTCCGTTCCTGGTTCAGAAATACTGCCAGTTTTTGTTGCCCTGTTCAGGGTGGCATGGATGCAAACTTGCCGTCCTTCCATTGTGTTGATGCATTTCAAGGTTTCAGTCCTTTATCCTGTGTTGTGATTCTTGGTTCAGGCAGGCTACAGAATGCATCGGTGCCCAGGTAAGGCCTAAACTCTTATGCACACATGATGCCGGTCTGATCGCTGGTGTTTCGCACGTGGAGATAGAAGTGGCGCACGCTGATCGCTTAGTGCTGATGCCCCTAACAACTGAAGGTTGGCACTTTGACATGCCGCCGCCATCTTGTCCTGAACGGAGGAGGTGTCTGACGCGCAACATCTTCTGAATCTCTCTTGGACACTGGTTACTCTTCCTGTTGACCGGATGGAGCGACTAGATGGTCTATGGCGAGTTGGCTGCCGGTGTGCGGCGGCTGGCCGGCGTTTGACGTCGCTGTCGCCGGCAGCGGGACAACACCAAGGCCACCATCGATCATTCGACAGTGGGACTGTAGGAGCGTCACTCAAGAAAGATCGATGTTGCAGCCAACGAAGTTAACTTATACGGAGTAGTGGTTCACTGAAGCAGGAGTGAGCAATTTCAAGAGCCCGATCGATGAAAACACAATCCAGCTACATAATATTCACACGCCCGGTAATTAATCTCCTCATGGTTATGGCATATATCATCGTCCTGGTGTATACTACGGTCGCGATCGCATGTGTTACGTACGTCGGATCCTACGGCGTTCTTGCGGCGGCGGCCTCGTCGCCGGCGTCTCGATCGTCGGCCTCCTCCTCGGCGGCGAGCCTCCCCCGCAGGCGGCGCAGCTCCTCCCGGAGCCGCGCGTTGTCCCGGGCCACCTGCGCGTGCCTGGCCTCGGCGCGGTTGAGCTCCACGACGAGCCGCTGGTTGGCGGCCCGCAGCTCCGCGGCGCACGCCGACAGCTCGTCCAGCTGCCTCCGCCGCCGCATCCGCGACCGCCGCGCCGACTCGCGGTTCGACGCCAGCCGCCTCGCCTTCCTCGTCTCGCTCACGGCGTCGGCGACGTGGCTCAGGCCGCTGCCGCACGACGGCGGGCCGCGGCCATTGTCGCCAGCCCCGCCGCTGCCGCCGACCAACCACCCGTCGACGAGGTCCACGTCGACGTCGTGCGGGTGCGGCGGCAGGTAGGACGTCGGGAGGCCGACGAAACCGGCCGACTGGTACGCCAGCGCGGCGAGCTCTTGCTGCATGGCCGGCGCCGCCGCGAACTCGCAGATCACAGTGCTCCTGCTGCTGCTACGGAGGTTGCTATGTATACAGAAGGCCACTCTCTCACTCTCCGGCGTCGTCGAATGGATGGAGGGAAGGAGGAAAAGGCTGCGAGCTGCCGCTTTAAACCGCGCGCGAAAAGGGAGAGCCCACCCACTGGCATGCACCGCCGATGCGGTCAGCAAGCTTTGCCCCTTTCGGAGCCCCATCGCCATTGCGTCTGCGCTTTGATATTACCTATCCCGATGGTTTTTCTGGGATCCGTCGCTGTCCGCGGTCCGGTTGCGGTAATTTGCCAGCAGCATAGAGATGATAGATCGTCGTCGTCGTCAAGATAGGCTTAGTTTCTCCTTGTTTCGGAAACGTTCTTCCCGTGCGGTGTCGACCGGGAGAAGTCGCCGCGCTTCCTCTTTTGCTGGGAGAATTTTGCCAAGGCTGGCTGCATTGAATCGTAGATCACCAATTCACCATCGAGAGGCGTCGTTTTCTTGGCGGTTGTATAGGTTAAACCGTGGAGTCTGAACATCTTGCATTGTTAGTTTCCGTTACTGAGTTGGCTGGCTGTGGAGTATAGACTAGAAACAATTCCTTACTTAATACTATCTTAAATTTCGTTTCCTTATTTGACACTGAAAAACTTTTTCTTCCTTATGTAACAATGAGTTTAAATTTTATGCCTTTTATAACACTTTTGTCTATTTTGAGCCTAAATGACAACTGAAAAGATCCTTTTGCCCCTCATGTGGTATGTGTGTGTGCGGGGCAATAACACACGCACGCAACATCAGTGCGAGGGCAGTAGCACACACAACACACACACAGCAGCACGCACACACGCAGCACATACACACACACACACACGCAACACACTCACAGGTAGCAGCACACACGCACGCATCAACAACAACACACACACACGCAGCAACACACACAGCGAAGTAATATACATCCAGTATTGTAGTAAGTTCTTTCAAAATTATATCATACATGATTTTCTCCTTCATAAACTCCGCCAGACCAGAAAAATATTCCTGCCTCCGCCACTGCACGCACCACGCATGCACACAACAGCATGCATGTACACACGCAGTAGCAAACTCACACACAGCAGCACACGCGCGCGTGCACACACACACACATATGCAGCAGTAGCACATACATACGCGCACACAAACACACGCAACATCACAGGCACGCGCACACAAACATACCACATGAGGGCAAAATGGTCATTTCAGGTGTCATTTAGGCTTAAAATGGACATAAGTGTTATAAAAGGCATAAAATTTAGACTCCTTGTTAGATAGGGAACAAATTATTTGTCAATGTCAAATAGGGCATAAATTTTAGACACGGTGTTAAATAAGGAATTCTCTCGTATATACTAGGATTTTTTTTCCTCCTATAAATATACTCGGTGTGCAGAAACGGAGGGTCTTCAGCCAAACTTTTCTGTTGTCGTGGCGAAGTGGCAACGCGATGGAACTGCCATTTAGGCCTTTTTTCTTTGCGCATACAAGATATTGGGACGATAAGAGCACTGTATAGTGACGCCACACAGTACTTAGTATAAACAAGGCCAGATGCCAGGACACCAGCCGCTGTTTGGCCATCACTTGGACTTGGGTGCGTGATGCAGCGTTAGAGGTTTATGGTACTGTTTGGGCAGTCCCGCCTCGTGTAGAGAGACCTTGTTAGTCAGTGCTCTTGATCTAATGCCTTCCGGTTAGGTCCATAGAGAGCTTGGCTTTATCTACAACCTCAAGAAAATATGGTGCCGGTTTATGCGGATATCTTGATCTTAATACAAATCTTAGCTTCGACCTTCGACTATATAAATATAAGTCTATAATAACTGATGGCTGACGGTCCCACTCGCAAGATACTACTCCTTTCAATCCAAAACAAGTGTCATGGCTTAAACCGGGACATTTATTTTGGATCAGAGGGAGTACTATATGACATGCGCAGTAGCATGCACATATTTCCTGCGCGTTTGCTAATTTTAGGATCGGTCAGTCAAATTCTTAGAGTAAAGAGGTAGCACACAAGGCTGAAAATAGGTAGGTTGTGCTACTGATAAGGCTTACTTTGCCTGTTCAAGGCAGTACAACATAATATCTTTGTATACATGTCATTAGGTTTTAACTAGGTCCCCTAGCTAGGGTTGCTTAGTTCATGCTTATCACAAGCTCTTGTTTGCTTACCTACTAATGCCATTAGCTGCTATACTTTAAAAAATAAATCCAGCCTGGTGTGTCACATTCTAGGAGCGAAGACAATTGGGCATGCCTAAAGCAGAAACTCGTGGAGGAACAAAAAGGTATATGGGGTAGTCAAGATATGCCTAAAGCAAGAGGTTGCTAATCAGACGGCAATAATTGTTTGTGGCGACTCTTGTTGACCATCAGCTTTTGGAACACCAACCTGTCTTCTCTCTTAATTAATTTATTTACTTAACAAAGGTAAGCACTACATGTTCATGGCCTTAGCCACACTTGGCTTTGGTGCCATAAGCAGCAAATGGCTTATGGCCTTTTGCTTTCTAGCAGAAAGGTGTGCCGGTTTTTAGATAGGTCGGACACACAAATTAATGTGCACTTCTCATTGAGAAAAACATGACTTCATGAGTTTCTGATTTATATGTTTCTTGGTCGGTCTGGCATGAGATAAAACTGCAACATTAAAGCATTTTGCGTGAGGAAAACATGAAACTTTTTCTCTTACTCTAATAACCAGCGCGACTCTCGAATTGTCACGCAAATGTGTAGGCCTGTAATCTGAAAACGCAGAAGGAGAAATCAAGAAACGGTCAGTGCTAATAAACTTCTCCTATCGTAGTTGAGAAACCTTTCAATTATAAAAACAGAGGAGATATGGCGTGACTTCTTTTATCATCCACAATTGTTAGTGGCTTCAACTTTCAGTCCACCCATCGTTCCCTGTTACGTGTGCAAGATCAGCACACCAAATGTGGGAACGTCATCTCTTGCCAAAGCAAAGCAAACACATCACATCGATGGCAGGATTAACAATGGTTTTGCGCCTCAGATTACTAATTAGGGAAATTTAAAATCATATTGACCTATCAATGATTGCGCGATAGGCAATCCGGTTATAGCATAACACGATAAGCGTAGCGACCGAAGGATTCGATTTTACAAGGTAAAGAAGGCCATATCTAAAGAAGGCCATATCTTGCACGGATTATAAGAAGAAAAAAGGCATTGCATACGTTATAGTGCTTTATGTTTAACTAAAGTCCAAAGCAGCATAATACACTTGCACGGCGATGCTTACTTCACTGGGGAAAAAGACTTTGAAGAAATGAAACCACCAAGTGTACGATAGATATCAGAAAATATCTGGTGGAAATACTATATGAAAACCAAACAAAATTGTATATATATAAATTCTTAAAATATAGTACAACCTCTATACACTAATATATGGCATTTTGCAGTTTAATTTAAACTGCAAAAACGTCTTACATTACTTTATTGAGGGAGTAGGATGGATGTTGGTCTATGGACACTTGAATTTCAAATTCACAGTCAAATTCAACTCTGGTGTGGTTATTGATGGTGTTGGAAACACACTCAACCTGATCACGAATATCAATCATTGCATGCAATCGAAGGACAAGTACGAATTTAGTATGTGCAATTTGAATTCACGGATATAAGATGAAGTACTTGATTAACAAAGTGAGGTCCAAATGACGCGTAGTACATGAGGTCATGTTGTCCCTCGTCTCTATGGCAAAGGGTAGCAATCTCTAAAACTCAATCAAACAAAACTCACACCCTAATTCAATACCCTAAGGGAGGTATTTAAGCGGGGTCAATGGGGGAATTCAGCCAACCCACGAAGGAGGGAGGGGTCGGATATGTTAAATGATAGGCTTGTAGAAATTATATAGGCTAGTATTTTGTGACATGTTGTCACGTACTGTACGTACACGTACATGTAATCTTGGGTGCGGCAGGTTGTTAGCTAGGATAAGTTTATCTTTGTATAGCTTGGAGTAGAGGCCAAGCCTAGTAACAACATGCGCATCTCATCTTGTAATCTGACATCTCTATATAACACGTACGCGTCCCTGCCGAACAGCATATGCTTCCACAATTCTCTTTCTTCCATGGTAATCAGAGCAATCCTCGAGCTCATCCATGGCGACGTTTTCAAGTTCCTTCCTCTCATCGCCATTCGCTCACGCTGCCACAGAGAAGCTTACCAAGGGCAACCAAGCCCTGTGGCGAGCGACCGTGCTCTCCGCCATCCGGGGAGCCCAGATGGCGAAGTACCTCGACGTTGAGCAGCAGCTGCCGCCCATGCGGATCGACGTGGCCTCCGCTGACGGCAAGACCACGGCGAAAGTGTCGAACCCTGACTTCCAAACCTGGTATGCGCAAGACCAACAAGTCTTCTCCTATCTCCTGATGACTCTTCCTCGTGAGATAGCCATCCAGGTTGCATCCTGTCATACCTCAGCGGAGCTCTGGAACACGGTCAAAGGGATGCTTGCATCTCGCACTCGATCGCAGACCGCCAACGTTCGCATCGCCCTCGCCAACCTGCAGAAGGGCAACCTTTCCATCACCGACTATGTCGGGAAAGTCAGAACGCTCACCGACGAGCTGATCGCCGCGGGGAAGAGGGTGGATGAGGAAGACATTGTCTCCCACATCCTCGCCGGACTCGATGAAGATTTCGATCCGATGGTTTCTGCTATGTGCTCCAGGGTGGAGCCGGTCACTGCAGCTGAGCTTTTCTCGCAGCTGCTCAGCTTCGAGACGAGGCTGAATCTTCGTGGCGGCGGGTCTCAGTCCTCCGCCAACATCGCCACCCGAGGCCGCAAGCAAGGGGCGGAGGTGGTGACCGCGGCCGCAGACAAGCTGGCAATGGTGGTGACCGCGGCGGCCGTGGCTATTCCAGGCCAGGAGGTCGTGGCGGTGGTGGTCATGGCGGCAACAATGGAGGCAGCAGCGGAGGCAACTACAACAACCATGCCTCTGCTCCTTGGGTGCAGTGTCAGATCTGCGGGAAGATGGGCCATCCGGCATGGAAGTGCTTGAAACGGTATGATGAGTCCTACCAAGGCGTGGAGGAGAAATCGGCCAATATTGCAGCCCCGCAGTATGGCGTAGACACCAACTGGTACCTTGATAGTGGTGCTACTGATCATATCACAGGCAACCTGGAGAAGCTGACCGTACGTGATCGCTACAACGGCAATGAACAGATACATACTGCAAGCAGGTTAGGTATGGATATTAAACATATTGGTCGTTCAGCAATTCATACCCTAGATCGTGATCTCTACTTAAACAATATCCTTCATGTACCCGAAGCAAATAAAAGTCTCATCTTTGCTAGTCGTCTTGCCATTGACAACAACTCCTTTGTTGAAATTCACCCTTATTCTTTTTCTGTTAAGGATCGGGGAACGAGGAAGGTACTACTTCAAGACAAGGGTAGGAGACGTCTCTAACCGATTAGGCACACGAGCACCGACGTCAAGAAGCAAGTGCTAAGTGCTACCAAGCTATCTCCGAATAGGTGGCACCGACGTCTAGGGCATCCTTCTTCTGTTATTGTTAGCAAAGTCATTAGTCAAAATAATCTGTCGTGTGCCAGTTATTTCAATAAAGAGTCTGTATGTGACGCATGCCAAAAGGGCAAAAGTCACCAACTTCCTTATCCAAATTCAATAAGTGAATCAAAATTTCCTTTAGAGCTTGTGTTCTCTAATGTTTGGGGTCCTGCTGTGGAAACAGTAGGAAGAAAGCAATATTATGTGAGTTTCATAGATGATTTCAGTAAATTTACATGGATCTATCTTATCAAACACAAGTCCGAGGTGTTTCAAAAGTTTCATGATTTGCAGAAACTTGTAGAGCGACAATTTGATCGCAAAATTCTTGCTCTCCAAACGGATTGGGGAGGGGAGTATGTTAAACTCAACTCCTTCTTTACCAAAATAGGTATATCTCACCATGTCTCTTGTCCTCATGCGCACCAACAGAATGGTTCAGCTGAAAGGAAACATCGTCATATAATTGAAGTAGGTTTCTCTCTTCTTGCTCAAGCTTCTATGCCCCTGAAGTTTTGGGATGAAGCTTTCATTGTCGCAACCTACTTGATAAATCGGATTTCAATGTTTTTTAAACTTATTTGAACTCCGGACTTCTTTTGTGTTCAGTATGCAGCATTCAAAGCGACGTCATAAATTTCCAATATGTTCTGACATCATTTGTTGTTTTTCGGTCATTTACCTCATTGTTTAGAGAGCTAAATGACCGTGAAATTAAAAATCACTACAAAATGAACTCTGAAAATGTTGAAACTTGGCATGGTATCATCATTTCACCCGCATAGCATGTGCGAAAGAGTAGAGAGGGTCACGGCAAAAACTGGACGCACTTCGTGTACAAACTGGACAAACTCTATCGGAGTATCAGGGTTTCGGATGAGAACTCATCTGTTACACGGGCACTTCAATGCTTTCTAAACTTATTTGAACTCTGGACTTTTTTTGTGTTCAGTATGCAATATTCAAAGCAACGTCATCAATTTCCAACATGTTCTGACATCATTTGTTGTTTTTTGGTCATTTACCTAATTGTTTAGAGAGCTAAATGACCGTGAAATTGAAAATCACTACAAAATGAATTCTGAAAATGTTGAAACTTGCAATGGTATTATCATTTCGGAGTATCAGAGTAGGGAGGGTCACAAAAAAACTACTCAAAAATAAATAGAAGAAAATAAATAAAGTAGAAAAGAATAAAACTATAAAAAAATTACTCAAAAATAAATAGAAGAAAATAAATAATGCAGAAAAGAAAAAAACTATATAAAAAATTACTCAAAAATAAATTAAAGAAAATAAATAATGCAGAAAAATAAAAAACTATATAAAAAATTTGTTGGGGCGCTGCCCAGTGGGCCTGCCACACCTAGGGTGTGCAAATGCAGGCCCAGAAGGGCCAGCAGACTCACAGGGCAGCGCGCCCTAGTTAGGCCCAGAAGACAGATATATAGAGAAGCTCGAAGGAGCAGCCGCGGCTGGGTTTATAAACCACTGCGGCTGCCCTTCGCTCGGCGAGGTGGGACTAAACATTGTGCACCGCCCGTGGCAGCGCACAACCATTAGTACCGGTTGGTGGCTCCAACCGGTACTAATGATTGGGCCTTTAGTACCGGTTCGTGGCACGAACTGGTACTAAAGGGGCTATTTCCCGCCCCTTGGCCTAGCGAAAATTGGCCTTTAGTACCGGTTGGTGGCTCCAACCGGTACTAAAGACCCCTCTTATATATATGGCACTTACGAAAATATTAGTTTCATCGACCACCACTTCTTCTCAATCCAACTTCTTTGCCGCGTCCGACGCCCATCGCGCGCCGCCCTCGCCGCCCCCGCCGCCCGTCGTCGCCGTCACCCCCGCCACCCGTTGTCGCCATCACC
>NC_041392.1:577749617-577763356 GCF_002162155.2 Triticum dicoccoides
CCGCACCCGTCACCGCCGCCTCGCCCGCCGCCCGTCCCCGTCGTCGCCCGCCGCCGCCCGTACGCTGCCTCCCCCCGCTCGTACACACACACATACACACACACAGAGACACACACACACATTGTTTTTACTTATTTTCTATTTTCTATTGTTTAGATTAATGTTAGATAAATTACGTAGATAATAATGTTAGATGAATTATATGGAAAAGATGTTAAATATTAATGTCAAATATATTTTATATGAATTAGAACAAGTTGAACTAGTTGAATTAGTATAGCTAGATATTAATTAGGTATATATATGAGATTTGAACTAGTTGAATTAATATAACTAGTTTATTTTTAGTATGAAAAATTAATAGAACAAGTTTATTTTTAGTAAGAAAATTTAGGTATATGAGATTTGATGATCTAATCAAAATATTACTACATAGAACTACCTACTTTATTTTAGTAAGAAATTAATAGAACTAGTTTATTTTTAGTAAATGCTTAGTTGAATTAATAGAACTAGTTTATTTAGTTGAATTAATAGTGCTAAGTGCTACCAAGCTATCTCCGGATAGGTGGCACCGATGTCTAGGGCATCCTTCTTCTGTTATTGTTAGCAAAGTCATTAGTCAAAATAATCTGCCATGTGCCAGTTATTTCAATAAAGAGTCTGTATGTGACGCATGCCAAAAGGGCAAAAGTCACCAACTTCCTTATCCAAATTCAATAAGTGAATCAAAATTTCCTTTAGAGCTTGTGTTCTCTAATGTTTGGGGTTCTACTATGGAAACAGTAGGAAGAAAGCAATATTATGTGAGTTTCATAGATGATTTTAGTAAATTTACATGGATATATCTTATCAAACACAAGTCCGAGGTGTTTCAAAAGTTTCATGATTTTCAGAAACTTGTAGAGCGACAATTTGATCGCAAAATTCTTGCTCTCCAAACGGATTGGGGAGGGGAGTATGTTAAACTCAACTCCTTCTTTACCAAAATAGGTATATCTCACCATGTCTCTTGTCCTCATGCGCACCAACAGAATGGTTCAGCTGAAAGGAAACATCGTCATATCGTTGAAGTAGGTTTCTCTCTTCTTGCTCAAGCTTCTATGCCCCTGAAGTTTTGGGATGAAGCTTTCATTGTCGCAACCTACTTGATAAATCGGATGCCTAGCAAAGTAATCAACTTTGAAACACCTTTCGAACGTCTTTTCCATGAAAAACCCAACTATTCCATCTTAAGAATCTTTGGGTGTGCCTGCTGGCCCAACCTCCGACCTTACAACAATCATAAGCTTCAATTTCGCTCCAAGCAGTGTGCTTTCCTTGGGTATAGCAACCTTCACAAAGGCTTCAAGTGCCTAGATATTTTCACCGAACGAGTTTATATTTCAAGGGATGTTGTGTTTGATGAAAACGTGTTTCCTTTCTCTACACTCCATCCTAATGCTGGTGCTCGTCTTCGGTCTGAGATCTTTTGCTTTCACCAGATTTATTAAATCCTACTGATCAAGGGGGTGAACATATTGCTAATGATCATTTGTTTAATAATCCTAACCCTAACGGAGACAACAGTGAAAAAAGCAACACTCCAAATCGTCATGATTTTATGCAGCAACAGGAGCAACAGGAAACACCTGGCGCGGAACACGAAGCTGATTCGCCTGCACCTGCGGGCGCTGATCCCATGAGATTTGGTGGCAGGGGGCCAACTGACGCGCCCGCGGATCCCCAGACAGATCTTCTGGCGCCCCCTGATCCCTAGTCGGGCGGGACCGGCGGTGCTTGGTCGGGCGGACCTGACCCGCCCTCGCCTTCGTCTGGCGCGCGCCATGCGTCAGGTTCCCACACGGGCGGACTTGGCACGCCTTCGTCGTCACATGGGGCGGGTGGTGCGTCGCCTGGCCCACACGCACAAAACCCGAGTCCAGGCAGTGCGCCGCACAGTGCACCCGCACGGGATCCAAGCCCAGTCAGGAGCTCGGCGGTCGAGGGAGATTCGCCCGCCTCTGCTCGATCGGATCAGGTACGAGGTGATGGGCTCGGATCTTTTGTGGCTGATAACTCAGTACGTGATCATGCACCGTTACGAATGACTACGTGTGCACAAAAAGGTATTTTGAAACCATCAAAGTTTAAAGATGGGACAGTCAGGTATGAGAAAAAATTCAAGTTTGCAAACTTTGCTTGAACTGGTGAACCTCAAAGTCTGTTAGAGGCACTAAGTAATGATAATTGGAAAAAGGCTATGAATATAGAATATGAAGCTCTCATGAAAAATCAGACTTGGCATTTGGTTTCTCATAAGCAAGGGAGGAATGTGATAGATTGTAAGTGGGTATACAAGATTAAAAGAAAACCCGATGGCACAATAGACAGATACAAGGCTAGGCTAGTGGCTAAAGGCTTTAAGCAGGGTTATGGCATTGATTATGAGGACACATTTAGTCCAGTTGTTAAAGCTGCTACTATTAGACTTGTTCTGTCTATTGTTGTTTCCAGGGGTTGGAGTCTTCATCAATTGGATGTACAGAATGCGTTTCTACATGGCGTTCTCGAGGAAGAGGTTTATATGAGGCAGCCACCTGGATTTGAGGATGGCTTGAAACCACATCATGTATGTAGGTTGGACAAGGCCTTGTATGGTCTAAAGCAGCCCCTAGAGCCTGGTATTCAAGATTGAGTATGAAATTGCAGCAACTGGGTTTTCGAGCTTCAAAGGGAGATACTTCTTTATTCTTCTTCAAGAAAGGGAAGGTGATCATCTTTATGTTAATTTATTTTGATGATATAATTGTTGCTAGTTCATCACAAAATGCTACCTCAGCTTTGCTAAAGAATTTGAGAAGTGAGTTTGCACTCAAGGACTTGGGAGAGCTACATTAATTTCTAGGCATTGAAGTTAAAAAAATGCATGATGGTATTATGTTAACTCAAGACAAGTATGCCAGAGACGTAATTAAACGAGTAGGCATGAAGGATTGTAAGCCTTCCAATACACCACTTATAAGCTGTCATTGCATGAAGGAAAGGTATTGAGCGCCGAAGAGGGAACTAAGTACAGAAGCATAGTTGGTGCACTTCAGTACTTAACTTTGACTAGACCTGATATATCTTTTGCAGTAAATAAGGTCTGTAAATTCTTGCATGCTCCTACCTCCTTACACTGGACACCTGTAAAAAGGATACTAAGGTATATTCAAGGAAGTGCTGGAATAGGGCTCAAGCCATGTAGATCTCCATTAACTGGAATAAGTGCATTCTCTGATGAGGATTGGGCTGGGTGTCCAGATGATAGGAGATCTACTGGAGGTTTTGCTATTTTTCTTGGGTCTAATCTTATATGAATGCTAAGAAACAAGCAACAGTATCACGTTCCATTACTGAAGCAGAATATAAGTCTCTGGCAAATGCAATTGCTGAGGTAATGTGGATTGAAACTTTACTTAATGAACTAGGAATTGGAAGATCACATGTGTCACAACTATGGTGTGACAACTTTGGTGCAACATATCTCTCTGCAAATCCTGTATTTCATGCCAGAACAAAGCATATAGAAATTGATTATCACTTTGTTCGTGAAAGAGTAGCACAGAAGCTATTAGAGATACAGTTCATTCCAACAGAAGATCAAGTTGCTGATGGTTTCACTAAGCCTCTACAGGTTCGACAGTTTCAAGCCTTCAAGAACAATCTAAACCTTGAGGAGTTAAGATTGAGGAAGGATGTTAGATGATAGGCTTGTAGAAATTATATAGGCTAGTATTTTGTGACATGTTGTCACGTACTGTACGTACACATACATGTAATCTTGGGTGCGGCAGGTTGTTAGCTAGGATAAGTTTATCTTTGTATAGCTTGGAGTAGAGGCCAAGCCTAGTAACAACCTGCGCATCTCATCTTGTAATCTGACATCTCTATATAACACGTACGCGTCCCTGCCAAACAGCATATGCTTCCACAATTCTCTTTCTTTCAGGATCCAACCTTGAGTCGGTCCACTCCCTAAATACAAACTATAAAAATTGCATGTAGTCTTTTACTCCAAAAGTACTTGAACCTGACCCAAATCTGAGGTGGGGCAAGACCTAAGGATGATTATGTATAAAATTTTGAAGTGTCATCTTGTATATCTCATCTATGTCTTAATGTGTCATTATGGCGGCCTGAAAGTCCCGAGGTCTCCGCAAAAACATCATCTTTGTTCTTCGTATGCTGGATGGCATCTCCCTGTTCGATCATGCTCCAACATTTGTCCCTCTCGTCCAGGCTAGGTCCTTCATTCCTATAATACTAACATACTCCCTCCATTTCAGAATATAAAGTGCATCAGTTTTCGTGCAAGTGAAACATATGTATTTTTGACCAGGATTATAGAATAAAATATCAACATCCACAATACTAAATAAATAAATATAAAAAACCTTTCATGATGGATCTAATGATACAAATTTTGTATTATAGATATTGATACACTTTCTAAAAACTTGGTCAAATATGCATATTTTTTACTTTTGAAAAATAATAATACACCTTATATTTTAGGACGAAGGGAGTATTTGAGTAGGCAGTATCATATTTTCATGAGCAATAGTGAAAAGCACCCGATAATTAAGTTGATGTCTATAGTCACTAATGATTGGTCCTTGTCTCTTTGTTATTGTGGGGGCTGTGAGTGTAACTATAGTGTTGTTGTCCTCATGACTGCTTCTACGACCTCAAATGGAAAGAAAGTCGTGAGCAGTCCAATGGGCTCAGATCTAACATGGACAAAATGATTTCACAATTGCAAATGTCCTTGATGCGGCATGGTGGCGCAACACCATCGGGGTGCCTTGTGGCACACTGTCATCCCCACCACCTTCGGAGCTCTGCAAGCACCCCATGAGATGATGAACAAACAACACTAATCCACCTAGAAGAAGACCTCGCCACCCTCTCGATGCAGGGCGAGCCTCCACATCGACGAGGTCGGACGCATTGGTGATGGGGTAGATCAAAAGCACCAACCGCACACCAAGGGCCCTCGTTGTTGCCCGGGACGGGATGAGTAGTGTTGGTGCTGGTCTTTAGCGTTCACTAACCTATTGTTCCACTTTTGGGTTCTCAATTTTTCTGTGCATACACCTTGAAAAGAATATGAGGTGCAAGTTAATACCCCCTCCGGCCCAAAATAAATGTCTCAACTTTGTACTAATTTTAGTACAAAATTATACTACAATCGAGACACTTATTTTGGACGGAGATGGTATTATGCATTTCTCTAGAGCATCACCCTCTCGACATACTATATCTTTTGATAATTTTCGAGCAATTCTAAACATGACTTTCATGGAGTTTAATTCATCATGTGTTTCCACCGAAGACTTCTGCAATCGGATGTGTCCCTCTATAGCAACATTGATACATATCTCTGCCTAGTTTTTTAGAGTAAATATCACTTTGTACTCTTTTTAGTACGAATTGTTTAGTAAACACGGGGCTTGAACGAAGACCAAATTCGGGCCCATTGTAAAGCAAGATTGCATCTAAGAGCAATTCTAGTAGAGTCGCCATATGAGGCTGCCGAGGTGATGCGCGAACTCAGAGTCTTCATATTGACTGCTTTCCTATCATGGGACCCCTTGTCAATGTAACATTTTTTTCTTTCTAAATCTCCCTTCCATTCCCATGTGAGGTGGGGGCCACATGAAGTTTTTCTTCCGCCAAATATTTGAGCTAGAGGAAATGCATTCCCAATGTTGGCCCCGAGACGCCAAATATGGAGGCCGAGAGGTCAGAATTCAAGGATGCCGATAAATTATGGCGAATGTAGGTATGATGACTCTGCTAGAGTGTCTTTTGGTTAGAACCATCATGTTGACAGTTATTGTGGTGATTGAGCAGTATGATGACTTCGCTAGAGTTGTTCTGATACAATTGAAGAATAAAATTAAGACAATGCAACCGCATAGAGTCCACGTCCGACCTTTGCATAATAAGATGTGTAATAAACGCGTCCTGCTGCATAATTTAGCCGCCAAATCACCGATCCTTCAGTCTACCGCCGTAGAATGTTTGCTACTGTAATTCCGTGAGTTCACGTGGTTGCTAATTTAGCCGCCAAATCACCAATCCTTCAGTCCACCGTCTGAAAAACAAATTCGCCCTACGGCCCAATATATAACACCCAATGATCACGACATTTTATCACATCTAATCCCCAGGACCAACTCAATCCCAACAACACGGGAATAGACATCAAACTTAGCTCTTACATTCAGCTTCTTAATTAGCTCGGGCTATTTTTCTGAAAAATATGGCTCGAGCAAGAGCGATTGCAGCGCTGGTTGTGACGTTACTGGGCTGCGCGTTGGCCGTCGCCGAGGACGACGTCGCCCCAAGTGCGTCGCGACCCAAGGCGCAGCCGCCATCCGGTGGATTGGCGCCGGAGCCGCAGCCCCCTGCGCCCGGGGGATTGCTGAAGGCGCACGCCACATTCTACGGTGGCGCCGACGGCGCTGGCACCATGGGTGAGCAGAGCTTACCAACATCACACCTCCTTCCTTTCGTGGTGAATGCTACCGTATTGCGCATCAGATATTTGTAGTACTTCCTTTTTCTTAGTTTACAGAGTGTGCACATACTCTTAGATTATTAATTTGATCAATCTAATACAAGTCATATATTACAAAAAACATACCAATATAAGCTTTAGATATTCTATTTACAAACGGTATAATTTTTGTGTTATATAGTTTATATTAGATCTAGATATACGCGCAGGACTTGTAAACTGAAATGGAGGGAGTAACTGATTTATGTTGGAAATATGAGCAATTTACCAAATGATTTTATTAACAGAAATACTAGATAAAGCATGACTAATATAGTAGAGATCGAACAAGCCATGTGTTCTGACAGAGAAAAGGTAAATAGCATCTGCATATATGAACTTGAACTAAACACATATAAAACAGACACTAGATGAAGTTGCATATATGAAGTAGAACCTAACATATATATAGGGCAGAAACTAGAATAAAGAACTGTGACAGGACATCTAACAGAAAGAGCAAGAACACGTACAGGACAGCAGCAACAGAAGCACTGGACTTGGGATCGACATCCTGTCCAGCCATGTCGTTGCAGAGGTAGTCAACGTCGGGGAAGTAGTCGTCGGAGTCCATGATGAAGAAGCCAGTAGTCGCGCGGAGCGCTTCCCAAAAACCTTATCACCCTTCTCCCATACAGGGCTCAAAGGGTGCGGTTCCGAAGGCCTATTGTCCCGATCTGCGGTGCACGCCGCAAGCCGGGATGAGGAAGATCGTAGCAGTAGGCAAGAGGATTGCATTGTTGTGGTGTGTCTCTCTAGGAGGAGCGACCTCCCTTTTATAGGCACAGGAGAGGGACCCGTCGTGCATGGCAAAAACTTAGACATCGGCTCGTCTCATTCCCGCAACCCGCGGCGCGGCGCGGCGAGGCGGTGGAGGAGGAGCGCGCGTGGATGTCCCTCTTGTTCTCATCCTCATACATGTGGAGAAAGAGCCTCCCTGATAAAGAGGTCCAACTCCCTCTAAACTAGCAATGTGGGACTAAACTTTTGTTCCACCTCTTGCCTCGCACAAATGGGCTGCGTGGGCCTCTAGGATTTATTAGGAATTTTTGAAACTGCTATTGGGCAAGGCCCAAAATAGACAAAATTTCAGCAATTTACTGATCCATTGCGGGTGAAGCTTATGCGTCATACTCCGAGACTTTTCATGAGTTTACTAGAGAGAACCCTACTCTCATAGATTGCGACGTTTAACAATCAGACTAATATATGTGTGTTCTTCAAAACATGTTCTGCAGGATAACATCTCTGCTTAAAAGAGCCACTTAGAACACATTAAGATATACATCAACCTGCCATGCAGATTAGAAGAGTATTGCATCTTCATGGAGTGGTATTGTTAATAGTAAGGATACTCTCCTCTCAGTTGACCAACAGCTTGTCTTTCACATCTAATTCATGGGATCTCTGATCACAAAGAATAGGTTACCACTGTGAACAACTCATGTTGTGGGTCTCATACCCATCTCCCTTGATGCATTATCTATCACATTACGTGATAGACCCTTTGTAAAAGGATCTGGCAGATTTTTAGACGTTTGGATATAATCCAATGCAATAACTCCGGAGTTTTTCATTTTCCTGACAGACTTTAACCTTCTCTAAACGTGTCTTGATGACTTCATGTTATCCTTTGAGCTGCTCAGTTTCGTGATCACAGTTTGATTGTCGCAGTTCATAAGGATTCCCGGTACATGTTTCTCAACAATCGGTAAGTCATTCAAGAGCCGGCGAAACCAATCTGCTTCGACCCTAGCTGTATCTAGTGTTGTGAGTTCTGCTTCCATTGTTGACCTCGTTAAGATGGTCTGCTTGCAAGACTTCCAAAAAATAGCGCCACCTCCATGAGTGAATACATAACCGCTCGTGGCCTTTATCTCATCAGCATCTGAGATCCAGTTTGAGTCACTATACCCTTCAAGCACCTTTGGGTGCCCAGTGTAGTGAATTCCATAATTCGCAGTGCCTTTCAAATAACGCAAAACTCTCTCTAGAGCTTTCCAATGCACATCTCCTGGTTTTGAGACAAACTGACTCAGTTTGCTAACAGCAAAAGAGATGTCAGGTCTTGTAGCACTAGCTAAGTACATAAGGAGCCAATAATCTGAGAATATTTCAATTGATCTCTAGCAATTCTTTGATTCTTTCGAAGTAACACACTCGCATCATATGGTGTTGGAGAGGGCTTGCAGTCACTATAGCCAAAGCGACTCAAGATCTTTTCCACATAGTGATATTGAAGCAATGTAATCCCACCATCATCGTCTCTCAACAACTTGATGTTTAGAATGACATCAGCCACTCCTAAATCCTTCATCTCAAAACAACGAGATAGGAAATCTTTGACCTCCTTAATAACATTTAGATTTGTTTCGAAAATCAGTATGTCGTCAACATACAAGCAAAGGATAACTCCCTCGCCCCCACCATGGCGATAGTACACACATTTCTTAGCTTCGTTTACAACAAAGCCTGCAGCTGTTAAAGTTCTTTCAAACATCTCATGCCACTGTTTGGGTGCTTGCTTGAGTCCATACAAAGACTTCAGCAACTTGCACACTTTTCTTTCCTAACCATCTAGTACAAACCCATCTGGTTGTTCCATATAAATTTCCTCGTCCAACTCTCCATTTAGGAAAGCAGTCTTAACATCCATTTGATGAATGAGAAGACCATGTGAGGCAGCTAGTGAAAGTAGAACTCGAATAGTGGTTAGTCGAGCCATAGGTGAGCAAGTATCAAAGAAGTCTTCACCTTCCTTTTGGGTATAACCCTTAGCCACGAGCCGAGCCTTGTACTTTTCAATAGTACCATCAGGCCTAAGCTTCTTCTTAAATACCCATTTGCATCCTATTGGTTTGCACCCGTAAGGACGATCAGTTATCTTCCAAGTTTCATTCGCCAAGATGGAATCCATCTCGCTACAAACCGCTTCCTTCCAGTAGTCAGCATCTTCAGATGCATATGCCTCTAAAATAGAACTGGGAGTGTCATCTATGAGATATACAAGAAAATCATCACCAAAGGACTTTGCAGTCCTCTGTCTCTTGCTCCTAGTAGGAACTTCATTGTTCTCCTCCACATGACTTTCAAAGTGCTCCATCGAAATGGCAGGTTCGATAATTGTAACTGGTTCGTGATTCGATGAACTAGGCATCTCCTGATTAGATGAGGTAGCCATATCCTTCATGGGAAAGATATCTTCAAAGAAAGTCGCATCATTCGACTCCATGATCGTAACGACATGCATGTCAGGTGCCTCAGATTTTACAACCAAGAATCTATAGCCAATGCTATGAAAAGTATATCCCAGAAAAACACAATCCATAGTCTTTGGTCCAAGCTTCCGCTTCTTTGGAATTGGAACATTGACTTTCGCCAAACAACCCCATGTTCGCAGATAAGAGGGTTTTAACCTTTTCTTCTCCCATTCTGTAGGATCTAAAGTATGTCTAGAGGGGGGGGGGGGTGATTAGACAACTTGACCAAATAAAAATCTAGCCTTTTCCCAATTTTAGTTCTTGGCAAATTTTAGCAACTTTGGACAAGTCAAGCAATCTTAACACAATTCAAGCAAGCATGCAAAGAGTATATGAGCAGCGGAAAGTAAAGCATGTAACTTGCAAGAATGTAAAGGGAAGGGTTTGGAGGATTCAAATGCAATTGGAGACACAGATGTTTTTGTCGTGGTTCCAATAGGTGGTGCAATCGCACATCCACGTTGATGGAGACTTCAACGCATGAAGGGTAATGGTTGCGCGAGTCCACGGAGGGCTCCACCCACGAAGGGTCCATGAAGAAGCAACCTTGTCTATCTCACCATGGCCATCGCCCACGAAGGACTTGCATCACTAGCGGTAGATCTTCACGAAGTAGGTGATCTCCTTGCCCTTAAAAACTCCTTGGTTCAACTCCACAATCTTGTCGGAGGCTCCCAAGTGACACCTAGCCAATCTAGGAGACACCACTCTCCAAGAAGTAACAAATGGTGTGTTGATGATGAACTCCTTGCTCTTGTGCTTCAAATGATAGTCTCCCCAACACTCAACTCTCTCTCACAGGATATGGATTTGGTGGAAAGAGGATTTGAGTGGAAAGCAACTTGGGGAAGGCTAGAGATCAAGATTCATATGGTAAGAATGGAATATCTTGGTCTCAACACAAGTGTAGGTGGGTTGGAAGTGTAGTTTCGTTCTGATGGCTCTCTCCACGAATGAAGAGGAGGTGGAGGGGTATATATAGCCTCCACAACAAATCTAACCGTTACACACAACCTGCCAATCTCGGTGGGACCGAATAGTTAAACTCGGTCGGACCGATTCAACAAAGCTAGTGACCGTTAGGGTTTTCGGTGGGACCGACATGCAACTCGGTAGGACCGATATGGTTAGGGTTAGGGCATAACATAATCTCGGTGAGACCGATTACACAAACTCGGTGGGACCGATTTTGGTAATAAGCTAACCATAGAGTTGGTCAGGTAAACTCGATGGGACCGATTCGCTCATTTCGATGAGACCGAAATATTTCAAAAGGGAAACAAAGAGTTTACATTGCAATCTCGGTGGGACCGATCGCTCATCTCAGTGGGACCGAAACGTTACGAAGGGAAACAGAGAGATTGCAACCCCATCTCGGTGAGACCGAGATCCCTATCGGTGAGACCGATTTGCCTAGGGTTTGTGGCAGTGGCTATGACATCTAAACTCGGTGGCGCCGGATAGAAAGAATCAGTGGGGCCGAGTTTGACTTTTGGTTTAGGTCATATGTGGATGTGAGAAAGTAGTTGAGGGCTTTGGAGCATATCACCAAGCACTTTGAGCAAGATCCTCATTAAGCAACACCTCATCCCTCCTTGATAGTATTGGCTTTTCCTATAGACTCAATATGATCTTGGATCACTAAAATAGAAAATGTAGAGTCTTGAATTTTTGAGCTTGAGCCAATCCTTTTGTACTTAGTGTTTCGAGGCACTAGTAGAAAAAGGGTCAAATGTGAAGCACATTAGTGCCGGTTTGAATTTGAGCCGACACTAATGTGACCATTAGTGCCGGTTCCAACGGCTAGGCAGGCGGGCATCATTAGTACCGGTTCGTGGGCAACCTTTAGTACCGGTTCATGCCACGAACCGGTACTAATGAGGCCAGTGCGGCTGTGGTCAGGCTGGGGCCCCCACAAAGACCTTTAGTACCGGTTCATGGCATGAACCGGTACTAGAGTTTCTTAGTAAGCTGATTTTTAGTCCCACCTCGCCAAGAGAGAGGTAGTATGAGCGGTTTATAAGCCGTGAGTGCAGAGACAATGACGAAGAGGCGCAATGCTCACCTGCACGTTGATTAGCTTCAAGCCTTTCAGAATAGCAGAGATTGCACTGAGCTATGTGCAGTGCAGTCTACACTATTCCGAAAGGCTTGAAGCAAATTAACCAGCATTGCACCTCTTTTTTATTTTTAATAACTTATTTGAACACCGGACTTCTTTTGTGTTCAGTATGCAGCATTCAAAGCGACGTCATCAATTTCCAACATGTTCTGACATCATTTGTTGTTTTTCGGTCATTTACCTAATTGTTTAGAGAGCTAAATGACCGTGAAATTGAAAATCACTACAAAATGAACTCTGAAAATGTTGAAACTTGGCATGGTATCATTATTTCACCTGCATAGCATGTGCGAAAGAGTAGAGAGGGTCACGGCAAAAACTGGACGCACTTCGTGTACAAACTGGACAAACTCTTTCGGAGTATCAGAGTTTCGGACAAGAACCCATCTGTTACACGAGCACTTCAATGTTTTTTAAACTTATTTGAACTCCGGACTTCTTTTGTGTTCAGTATGCAATATTCAAAGCGACGTCATCAATTTCCAACATGTTCTGACATCATTTGTTGTTTTTCGGTCATTTACCTAATTGTTTAGAGAGCTAAATGACCGTGAAATTGAAAATCACTACAAAATGAACTCTGAAAATGTTGAAACTTGGCATGGTATCATCATTTCACCCGCATAGCATGTACGAAAGAGTAGAGAGGGCCACGACAAAAACTGGACGCACTTCGTGTACAAACTGGACAAACTCTTTCGGAGTATCAGGGTTTCGGACGAGAACTCATCTGTTACACGGGCACTTCAATGTTTTTTAAACTTATTTGAACTCCGGACTTCTTTTGTGTTCAGCATGCAATATTCAAAGCGACGTCATCAATTTCTAACATGTTCTGACATCATTTGTTGTTTTTCGGTCATTTACCTAATTGTTTAGAGAGCTAAATGACCGTGAAATTGAAAATCACTACAAAATGAATTCTGAAAATGTTGAAGCTTGCAATGGTATTATCATTTCGGAGTATCAGAGTAGGGAGGGTCACAAAAAAACTACTCAGAAATAAATAGAAGAAAACAAATAAAGCAGAAAAGAATAAAACTATACAAAAAAATTACTCAAAAATAAATAGAAGAAAATAAATAATGCAGAAAAGAAAAAAAACTATATAAAAAATTACTCGAAAATAAATTGAAGAAAATAAATAATGCAGAAAATAAAAAACTATATAAAAAATTTGTTGGGGCGCTGCCCAGTGGGCCTTCCACACCTAGGGTGTGCAAATGCAGGCCCAGAAGGGCCAGCAGACTCACAGGGCAGCACACCCTAGTTAGGCCCAGAAGAAAGATATATAGAGAACCTCGAAGAAGCAGTCGCAGCTGAGTTTATAAACCACTGCGGCTGCCCTTCGCTCGGCGAGGTGGGACTAAACATTGTGGATCGCCGGTGGCAGGGCACAACCATTAGTACCGGTTGGTGGCTCCAATCGGTACTAATGATTGGGCCTTTAGTACCGGTTCGTGGCACGAACCGGTACTAAAGGGGCCGTTTCCCGCCCCTTGGCCTAGCGAAAATTGGCCTTTAGTACCAGTTGGTGGCTCCAACCGGTACTAAAGACCCCTCCTATATATATGGCACTTACGAAAATATCAGTTTCATCGACCACCACTTCTTCTCGATCCAACTTCTTTGCCGTGCCCGTCGCCCATCGCGCGCCGCCCTCGCCGCCCCCGCCGCCTGTTGTCGCCATCATCGCCGTCGCCCCCGCCACCCATTGTCGCCATCACCGCCGTCGCCCCCGCCACCCGTCGTCGCCGTCACCGCCGTC
>NC_041392.1:577763645-577764252 GCF_002162155.2 Triticum dicoccoides
GTCGCTGTCACCGCCATCGCCCCCGCCGCGCCCGTCACCACCGCCTCGCCCGCCGTCCGTCCCCGTCATCGCGCACCGCTCCCCGTACGCCGTCGCCCCCCGCTCGTACACACACATACACACACACACACACACACACACACATTGTTTTTACTTATTTTCTATTTTCCGTTGTTTAGATTAATGTTAGATAAATTACGTAGATAATAATGTTAGAATGTTAATGTTAGATGAATTATATTGAAAAGATGTTAAATATTAATGTCAAATATATTTTACATGAATTAGAACAAGTTGAACTAGTTGAATTAGTATAGCTAGATATTAATTAGGTATATATATGAGATTTGAACTAGTTGAATTAATATAACTAGTTTATTTTTAGTATGAAAATTAATAGAACAAGTTTATTTTTAGTAAGAAAATTTAGGTATATGAGATTTGATGATCTAATCAAAATATTACTATATAGAACTACCTACTTTATTTTAGTAAGAAATTAATAGAACTAGTTTATTTTTAGTAAATGCTTAGTTGAATTAATAGAACTAGTTTATTTAGTTGAATTAATAGAACTAGTAAGTGTTTAATGTTTCATCTATATATG
>NC_041392.1:577764498-577773031 GCF_002162155.2 Triticum dicoccoides
AATTAATAGAACTAGTTTATTTAGTTGAATTAATAGAACTAGTAAGTGTTTAATGTTTCACCTATATATGAACATATGTTAGATATTAATGTCAAATGTTATATGAATTAGATATAAATTATATGTTAGATATATATTTAATTTAGTTATATGAGATTTCATTATCTAATTAACATTTTATTATATAGAACTAGCTACCTTATTTTTAGTAAGAAAATTAATAGAACTAGTTTAGTTGAATTAGTTGAACTAGTTAGTTGAATTAGTTCAATTAATTAGGTATATTTTTGTAAGTGCTTAGTTGAATTAGTTCAATTAATTAGTTGAACTAGTTGAATTAACAGAATTAGTTGAATTAATAGAACTAATAAGTGTTTAATGTTTCACCTATGAACATAGGAATGTCGTCTGACGACGAACATGATTTCATTATGTGCGAATACTGCGAAGACCAGCGCGGCCTGTGCGGCAGAAATTTTCTAGTTGATGATAGACGCTTCAGCATCAAGCTGGATGAGAACTTCGAAGTGGATACAGTAAGTCACAACGACAAGTCTTTTTTCGTAATTAAGCATGAATTATGCTTCATTTGCTTCAACTTTTAATTTTAATTTTTCACTATTCTACTAGCGTATCCCTTGCCATGCAAGAATTTTTGTCTTGGATAAGATATGTTTCAGTCCTAATGAAACTATGGAGGTAAAAAGAGTTTACTTGAAGACCGAGCATGGTTATACCTTGAACGTCAAATTATACAATGCAGACACATACACCTATTTTGAATGCAAAACTTGGCAAACACTATGCAAGGCTTATGCATTTGAGCCTGATATGGTTATCACCTTTGATATTCGTCCGGAAGATGATATTGAAGGTAATAGAGACATCTGGGTCGATGTGCAGACGCCTCCAGTTCTACCATTATGTGAGTTTCTCAACCATATTTATGTCTTCG
Source organism: Triticum dicoccoides (assembly GCF_002162155.2). NCBI lineage: Eukaryota > Viridiplantae > Streptophyta > Magnoliopsida > Poales > Poaceae > Triticum > Triticum dicoccoides. The sequence continues at coordinate 577,765,454 of NC_041392.1, forward strand.
ATATGAGATTATTTGAACCAGTTGAATAATTAATAGATCTCAATTTATATTGACAGCTTACTTCCAATCAAGCAAACATGTCCGGCGCTTGGTAGACAGGACCGTCCACTGTCCCGGGGCTGAACTAAACTGCGAGGAGACAAGTCATTATGTTTCATGGTTTGAGGATCTTGATGTTGTCAAGACAAATTTGTTTCCTGCACTTAGAAATGTTAGTACTCAAAACGTGCGACCAATAGTGTTCGTACTGAACTACGGTCATATATATTTAGGAAAGATTGTAAGATTTCTACTATTTCTCCTCAGTGCATCTTTTGCACACATTATTTTTTTAAGCTAAACTTCATTGCTAAGTATGTTACTATACGATGTTCTTCAACAGGGACTCCCGATGAATGTTGTGCCTGATTGGATCAAGACTAAAGGTACCATAAATATTGTTAGCTTACGACCAAGATATCCTACAATGCACTTTAGTGCATTCAGGATTTCTAATAGCGATGAATGCTTAATAGTAAAAGACTGGAGCAAAATTGTGAACGATCACAGAGAAGTACTAGGGGGCAGCAATCAGAAGCGCAACCCACGATTAGGAGACAGGTTCATCTGCATGCTCTAATATGATGAATCAGCAAATCTATACATGTTCTATGCTATTTTACCCGAGAAAGAGCAGCATGAGTGATTAATTAGATAGTTCATGCTCTTAGTACTTGTCCTCTCATGTCCGTGTTCTTCATCCTGAACTTAATCTCAAAGAGTGATTTGCTTTTGTGGTGTTATGAACGCTTATAATATCATTACCATGTTGAACTCGATGATATCTTTGCTATGAAAACCATTGGTGATGATATATATGATGCAAGAGTTTTTATATTAATATGATGATGATGATGATGATGATGATGATGATGATGAGTTATTATATCATTTATGAAAGAAACTGCATATTAGTTTCAACTGGATGGATTCTAGCTAAGTGATCAAGTATATGCCATATCCATATTACCTCGATCACTTAAGTAGGTGATCAAGTATATATAATATGGATATGACATATACTTGATGACTTAGCTAGGATCCACGCATCCAGTCAAACTAATCTGCGGTACATTCACCTAATGATTTAACAACTCATTATAATGTAAAACAATCACTAAATTAAATTGAAAACACAAAATTAAAGTAAAAATAAAAAATAAAACCAAAACACACCCAAACATTTAGTATCGGTTGGTGTTACCAACCGGTACTAATGTCCTACGCGCCCACGGAGCTGGCTCGTGCCACGTGGTTGCCCTTTAGCACCGGTTCGTGCTGAACCGGTACTAAAGGGGGGGGGGGCTTTAGTGCCTACAATTTAGTGCCGGTTACCGAACCGACACTAAAGGGCCTTACGAACCGGTGCTATTTCCCGGTTCTGCACTAGTGAGGGGTCCACTTTTCTCATCCATGCCATGCCAATCATTGAGCTTTCCTGAAATATTAGTCTTGAAATAGCATTAGCTCAATGAACTATATGTTGTTAGGAATTACCAAAACCACCTAGGGATAGTTGCACTTTCAATCTCCCCCTTTTTGGTAATTGATGACAACATATAGATCAAAGCTTCGACAAATGATAATAAGAGTGAAAAACATTGTCGCTTTGAGAAGTATGTGAAAAGCAAGAGCTCCCCCTAAATTTGTGCATAGTTTAAGATTTTCTTTGGACTGCAAATGCACAAAGAGTTAGGATCATGGTTTACTCTTCCATGTCACATACATCTTGATGGAGCACTCAAAACGATAATAATTAAAATACATGCACTTCTCACCAAGCAAAGTGAGTGATCATATGGAATATAAAAGGATAATGTCATCCAACAAGCATAAAGGTAGTATATGATCAAATACATGATCATCCAAGCAAGCACAAAGTATAAAGTATCTCAAATGAGCAGATAATAAAGTTCAACCACCAAGGAGAAACGCAAGAGAGAACAAAAGCAACACTCTCTCTCGAAGCCTATGATCTATACATTTTCTCCCCCTTTGGCAACAAGTTACCAAAAAGTTCATAAAAAATGCATAGTGCTAAATCGACTCTCAGGCTTGGTCTTCAGGTGGTGGTGTAGACAGAACTCCAAGGACGAAGGCATCAGTCGATGTAGATGGAGCTGGTGGAGTAGGTGCTGGAGCTGGTGGCACTGAAGTTGTAGCTGGTGCAGATGAAGTTGCTGTGGTGTCTGGAACAGGCACTGCAGCAGATCTTTGTCCTCTGGGCACTCTAGAAAAAGCATCAGCGGTAGACTTGCCCTTCTTCTCCTGCACTTCATCCTGAAGTTGCTCAACGACTGACTGGATCTCAGTGACCTTCACATCTAAGTCATAGAACTTCTGCTCCACGATCCTCTCCAAGCTTTCCTGGTTTTGAGTCAAGGTAGCCAATCCCTTCTCAATCCTCAGAGTGGAGGCAATCAAGTAGCCAAGCTGATCTTGCTTGCTCTTTAGAAGATACTGAGATGCATCTTTAGTGGTTGGCATCTTTGCAGCCTTTTGAGCCCGAGCCTTCTCCTTTTTGGCTTGTGCGTGCACAGAAGATGGTTCATTTTCATCCATCACCACAGTGTTGTCCTCAAAGTCTGGGTAGATGGGCAGGTGCTCCTTGTCCAGCAGATATGTACCAGTGCCCATCTTGGAGTTGATCAACTCCTGGATCTGTGGGGCATACCCACAACTCCTCTTCTGATCTGCAGTTGTCCTCTTTATGGTTTCCACAATTAGGCTCATGACCTTAAACTTCCGTGGAACATAAAAAATGTGCAGCAAGTTGATGGAGTGACCTCTAATCATCTTGTGATCACCTAACTTTGGCAAGAGAGTGTGCCCGAGGATCCAGTTGATTATTGGCAAGCCTGACAGAAGGTAATTTACCTGTCCAAACTTGTGTGTCTCAAGAGCAGCATCTTGGATCTCTTTGTACATATGTGCCATGGTGTTGTGATCCTTCTTCTTCTTGGCATAGACATCCAAGTCATCTTCTTGTTCTTCTGGGGCATTGATCAACTTAGCCCATTCTGCAACTGTTGACTGGTACCTAGTGCCTTCAGACATCTAGACAATCCTTCCATCTGGGTAGAAATGAGCTGTGGAGTAGAACTGCATGATGAGCTCATAATTCCACTTTGTGAGCTTCTGAGCCACAAACTCATCGACTCCAAATGCCTTGAAGCTGTCATATACACCAAGAAAGTGATCCTCATTTTACTCAATGAATGTCCAATCGACCCATCTCATGTCACACACTATTGGCTTCTTGTCAAACAACACTGTCTCATAGAAGTCCTGATGTTCCTTGGTATGGAACCTATAGTCCACGATAGTTCTTCTTCTGGTGGCATATGGATCTGACTCTCTCCATAGCCTCAATCCTGAATCCTTCCTTATCTTCATGTTCTCGGCTACTGGATGAGCATCATTGTGATCTGGAATTTTTGGGCTTCAACTTCCTTAGCACAACAGAATCATCTTCTCCTTCAGCATCTTGAGGCATTGGGGCCTTGTTCTTCTCCTCAGCAGGGATGTTCCTGGTGCTCCTCTTTGGTTTTGGCTTTGGAGCTGGAGCAGCAGTCTTAGGCTTAGATGGAACAACCCCTGCACTTATAGCATCTCCCATAAGCTTTTGAGCTTTGGGTGCTGGTGTTGCATCCTCTTCCTCTTCCTCTTCTTTAGAGTCTTTCATTATTGAAGATCTCCCAAGCACTCTGGCAGTGGTCTTCTTGACCCTTTCCTTTCTTTTCTTTTCTGCCACAACTTGCTCTTTGTGTGCAGATCCCAAAGTCTCTTGAGTGGATGTTCTGGCTTTTGACATGGGAGCTCTCTTGGCAGGAACCTTTTGCTTCATCCCTGGCTTAGTGGCAGCAGCTGTGCCATATTCCTTTTTCAGGAATTTCCTCTTTGAGGTGGCCTCTTCCTCAATAGCCACATAGTCCTCATCCTCAGAATCTGAGGTTTTCTTCTTTCTGGTCCTGGTGGCTGCCTTAGGCAAGTTGCTGGGTGTGCTCCTGCTTCCATCATCTGAGCTACTGGAGGGACTAGTGCCCTCACTCATGTGAACCTGCTCCTTAGATTTGTTCTGACTGTCACTCTGATCTGACATGATGCAAACACTGACAGCAGACTCTGTGAATAGATTATAGATGAGGTAGAGTGGATGAGCATCACAAAGTGCAGAGGTTTTGCAAAAGAATGAATCAAAGACTTAGTTTTAGTTTTCCACAAAAAGCATTTCGGATATACCGATTTGAAATCTCGGTGATACCGAAGCAGCTGTTGGAACCTAAACTAGTGAACTCGGTCAGACTGAGTCATAGTTCGGTGGCACTGAAACTGCTAGGGTTCCACAAAGAGTCGAACTCGGTCACACCGATTTGCAATTCTCGGTCACACCGAGAATCACATGTGCAATGGCCTGAGCCAAATCGGTGGAACCGATTTCAACAACTCGGTCGGTCCGAGATGGTTTCGGCGGAAACCTAACCCTAAATTTTCAATCCACAACTAAACTATGGAGTTTTTTCATTGGATAGAGTGATCTAAATCGTGGCAAGATACATGGCAAAACAATGTGCTGGGGAATCGGAGTGAGAACAGCACAAAGATCAAGTCCATACCCTAGTTCGGCGATGGACTTGCTACGGCGGCAATGGCGGAGACGATCCCGTTAACGGCAGCGAAGACCAGTGACTGGAGGCGGCTGGCGATGAGGAGGACGATCCGGAGACCCAGGGAGGCAGAGCAGGCTGAGCGCGGGCGAAGAGGTTCGGAAACTTTTCCAAATTTTGGCCCGTGGGTATATATAGCCTGACCCTGTCGGTGTAACCGAGTGGAACAACTCGGTGGCACCGAGATGCATAACTGCAAGCAGTTACCGCAACTCGGTGTGAGCAAAAAATTCAAATCGGTTGCACCGAGATTAAAAACCTAGATCGACTTAGTGATCTCGGTATGACCGAAATGGATGAGTCGGTCAGACCGAAACGCACAAATAAGTTTTGGAAGTTTAAGTCTATGACGAATCGGGGACTCCTAGTGCTCCTCACACAGAGTGGTTCGAATCTGACTTGATCAAACTTTGTGATGCAGCATGAATAGAGTTTGAGACGAGAAGAGCATAGATAGCTAGAGAAGGTTCTTAGACATTCTTGTCCATCCACTTGGCAAGAGAAAAAGAAACCAATCAATAAAAACAACAAGTGGATGTCCTCAAATGAGGAAATTATGCAACCAACATGCTCACACAATAAAATAACAAATGAAATATGTGGCAAAGCATGCACAAACAATTCTAGCATCTATGAAGAAATTGGCGATGACTAGGTCATCTATATATGAGTATATTGACTTAGGAGTCAAACGAGAACATTTGATCATAGGTCATACTCATCGTTTAAGCACAAGTGGGGTTACCACTTTTACATAAAGCGTTGTTGTGTTCACACCATTAGCGTTGCTTTAGCTCAATTTTTAGAGTAAAGCCCCCCCTAGATGTGAGATCCCCCCTAAGAGGGATGAACTAACCTTGGGTTTTGTCGATGAGGACTTCATGTAGGTGTTGAATATGTGGATGCTCTAAGTTGATGTAGATCATTCGGAACTATCGTTTGGAGTGAGTTGTACTTTCAATACCTACACGGGTTAGTCCCACAAGGAACAAACAAGGATATCCATAGACATAGAGTGATGCACGCACAAGATGATGTCTATGAAAGCATTTGGTTACCTTGTCCCTTGTTTTACCAACAAGAGGGTTTGTGACTCCTTGAACTAGTGCAAGATGTGGAAGTTGATTGCACTTGTTCTTACCAGAATGATAAGAGTGAAGTATGTTGGCGGAGTCACCCTCAAGAACTCTCTAGTTCTTCTTCTTCGGGATCCACACCATCTTGATGGGAATCCTCAGAGTTGTAGTTGTACTTGATGAGGTGGAACTTGATGTAGTCTTGGGAACCCACTTGACCAAGGCCTTAGGAGCTTCTTCAAATGCATCAATTTCCTCTTGAAGCTTGTCCTTGCCTTTTTCCTTGTGGTCTTGTGGTGGAAGATCATCTTGAGCTTATGTCCCTTTGAAAGAAGTAGGATCATACTTCTCTTGTTGAGGAACAAACTTCGTCTTGGGGTATTGATATTCTGCCCACTCAACTCCATTGGCATTGAACTTTCATTCAAAACCAATACCTTGGTTCTTCCGGTGCCTTCCTTGCTTGTGTACAATTTCCTCGAATTGCTTACTCCCGGCAAGGCTCTTGTAAACACCTTTCTCTATGATTCCTTTCAATAAGCTATTTTCTTGCTCAAGTGTAACTTGGCTAAGAGAATCATTAGTGGAATCAAGAGAACTACTAGAATCAACAATATTGGATTTAGCATGATTATTGTTACTACTAGAGGAAGAATCCTTCTTGTTCTTGTTACTAGAGTTGACTTGAGGCATGTAAGTGGATAGGAGTAAACGCTTGGCAATGTAAGAAGAACTTTTCTTGCGAAGATCATCATTGATTGCCTTTAAGAACTCATGCTCTTGCTCAAGATTGAGCTTCTCAAAACGTAATTTCTCATGAGTCCTTAAAAGTTCTCAATGATCTCCTAAGATAGTTTCATGTGCTTACTTAAGAGTGTTTAGTTCTTTAGTTAGAGACTCAATCTTCTCCTTATCATTGTCATTCGTTTCATCTTGATTAGCATGATTAATTGACGTTTCATCATAGAATTCATCACTAGAGTTGTCAACAAGTAAATCATCATCACCTAACAAGTCATCTTCATCACTATTTGTCACGACCGGTTTTTCGGGTAATAAATTTCCAGAAAAGACCGTCGTGCTCATCAGCCCCAGGATTACTGTTAGCTGATGAGGCTCCAACTTGATACAAAAATTCCAAGCAGAATACAACATATGTAGTACAAGACCATTCTGGCCTGTGAGTACAACAAATGGTTTCTAGTGGTTGATGGCGGAAGCGGGTTGTGAAACATCAGTGTCTATGGGACTCCATTTCCCACGGGAACAGCTGACCAGGTTAACTCCTATCTTCGCGAGGCTGCTATCTCCATTACTTAGGTTCCGGGGCTGTCATCGCGTCGCTCCTCTTCGTGCAAGAAAATCTGGCCAAGACAATAGCCAGGGACAAACCAGTGAGTACTTTGAATGTACTCGCAAATATTATGAACACAGGTATAATATAATAATGATGTGCTGAAAACATTTTATGCTCATGACGTCAGTCAAAAAATAAATTTCTGATGCGTGCATGCGGTTATTTATAAAATTGCAATAACATAGTAGTATTAAAATTTATGAAACAAATAACAAGCAATGCCACAGTCGGGCGTCTTAGCGACACCACATAAAGGGCTTTAAAAGAAATGCCACAGTCGGGTGTCTGAGCGACACCACATAAAGGGCTTTAAAAGAAATGCCACAGTCGGGCGTCTGAGCGACACCACATAAAGGGCTTTAAAAGAAATGCCACAGTCGGGCGTCTGAGCGACACCACATAAAGGGCTTTAAAAGAAATGCCACAGTCAGGCGTCTGA
>NC_041392.1:577773230-577809444 GCF_002162155.2 Triticum dicoccoides
TGAGCGACACCACATAAAGGGCTTTAAAAGAAATGCCACAGTCGGGCGTCTGAGCGACACCACATAAAGGGCTTTAAAAGAAATGCCACAGTCGGGCGTCTGAGCGACACCACATAAAGGGCTTTAAAAGAAATGCCACAGTCGGGCGTCTGAGCGACACCACATAAAGGGCTTTAAAAGAAATGCCACAGTCGGGCGTCTGAGCGACACCACATAAAGGGCTTTAAAAGAAACAATCATAGTGAATATCCCGGAGGTAGAACCATCCCAGAGATACTCGATAATAACAATAATATCACGGGTTAGTCAACAATAATAATAACCATAATTATCACAAGTCACAGGTAGTGGTTCCAGTTCTGGTTAACAGTTTCACCTCCGAAGACCGACACTAAGACCGACACCTGACCCATCCCAGACTGTAATCCTTAACCATGGACACGGCTATTCGAATAGGTTTATTCTCTGCAGAGGGTGTACTCTTTACCCACGAGTAACGGATTTCTTTAGTCCATCGGGACTAATTCCGTCTACGGCCTTTTTGTTGAAAACACACCTAACTTGCACACACCAGCTTATCTCACCCGTGTCTGGAGTCACCCACGACACCTGTTAAGCAAACTCTAAGTGGGGAGGCTACAACCTCGCGTAGCATGAGATCAAATTTATATCGCGCGCTCTAAGGGGTGGCCTCCCCTCTCGGTCCCAACCGGAAACACCCATGCCCCCGGACCAGGTGGCATGCCTACCGGCTACAACCGATATCTTCCACCATGGCCTCTCTGTATGGTGTGTGCTTGAAAGGGGTTGACGACTTACTGAACCATACTCTACTTGCTGTAGAGACGAGTGGTAGTACGAAACAAGTATGGGGGTTACTGGCACAAGACTCGATCTACGGTCGACTCAGGAGGTTTAAGTATTCCCTGCATGATTAGCATGACGAATATATTTCAACCAACAGAGTCACCGCTCATATCACCTTGCCATGCCATACCAGACATAACTGTCCCGACGGAGACCGGCGACAAACTCATGCCTACCCAAGGCAGAGGTTTTCCCGGGTTCCTGCCGGTATGCATGCAAGGCACATGAGGGTGATTATCATCACAAGTGTGTCCATTTCCAACAGCATGGAAATCAATAACATGCACCCATGCATATGATCTTATCACATGAAATAACAAGTTTCTCCAAAGTGAGGTGATGTTATGAACGTGTCATCGAACACACAAAAATATTATGCCGAGGTTCAGAATGCTTGCCTTCAATGTGTGGAAAGGCAGGGTGCACTCCAAAACTTGAAACTTTTCTCCTCTCTTCAAAAAAATCCTATTTTAGCAATATAAAAGAATTAACACACAAAATAAAAACAGCACCAAAAGTTGTTCTGAATTTTTTTCAAATAAATCTTAAAATAAACTAGGTGAAATTTGAGGGAGGTAGGAAAAATAATCATTTCATTTGGAGTTGTATTTAAAAAGTTTTAGCCAGTCAAAGTTCTGGTCAAAATCTGTTATTTAAATAAAATAGAAAAGAAAACGTTTCGGAGGGGAATACGCTTTCGGAGCGGGGAAAACGTACTGGGGGATTTACGCCTTCACTTAATCCCACGTGGACAGGCACGCGGTCGCTGACAGTGGGTCCAGAGGGCCCACTAGTCAGGTTTGACTAGTCTCTCTTTCCCCTCCTTCCCCTGTCCCGAGCGGAGGCGGAGCTCAGGCGATCGTCGCCGGCGACTGGCAGCTCTTCGCGGGGCCCCGAGGGCGGGGATGGATGCGCCACTCCAGTGCGGTCCTCCCGGTGGTTGCCAGGCTGGTGGGGACGGAGGGAGCTGCCGGCGGCGAGCTTCGCGGCGGAGGAGGCTTCGGGGGCAGAGTGAAAATTCTCCCGCAGTGAGCCCCGATAGAAATCGAGTAGAGGGAAAGGTTCTCGGGAGGATGAGGAAGCTCTTGGTGGAGAGAACGGAGAGGGGGAGGCCCTGGTGGTGCCGAATTGGCCAGGGCAGTGGTGGCGGCTGCAGTTGCCGGAGGTGGGGAAGAAGACCTCCCCGGGTCGATTGGCTGCCATAGGAGAACTAGGGGAGCATTCTAAGGTTGCCTCTGTGCTCGGGGAAGCACGGGGGCCTCCTTTTATAGCTCGTCGAGGTCGGTTCCGCGGCGGCCGGATAAGCTCTCCGGCGAACCGCCTCTCTGTAGCCAGGGCGACGTGGCGGCGACGAGCGCTAGTGGACACACTCGCGGATGAGCACGCGCTGTTCCAGGGGCCAGGTGGCAAGCGGAGGAAGGTTCGGCGGCGCCGACATGGGCAGAGGCTGTCGGGCGGCGGCGGCGGCTAGCGCTTGGCCTGCCGGGCGCGGTGAGGGGCGGCTTGGCGCGTAGCTGTGAGAAGGGGAGCGCGTGGCGTGATGCCGCGGAGCGAGCCAAAACCGTGGGGCCAACGTGTCGGCTCGGCGCACGGGTCGTGCAATATGCGCGCTCTGGGCGCGTCCCGTGCATGCACTGAGTGTGCACGACGAAATGCCAGAGCATGCTAGAGCTCGCGGTTGAGGCTGGGGGTTAACAGGTCTAGGTTTGGGCTTGCAAGGAGATCAGTGGACAAGCTGGTTTGGTCAGGGGATCAGGTTCACAGTGAAATGCCAAAACTCATGTCAAAATTGGTCATGCCTACAGGGTGCTCGATAGAATGCCACATGCACCTAGGCATCTCTTGGGGTAGCCAAAACTTCCAGGTTGGGGTCTCTTTAGATGCAAGAGAGAGTGGTGAGGTTAGTTTGTGAAAAGCACAAACTTGTTAGTGCAAGTTTTACAAAACTACATTTCTGGACAGGAAATAAATGACATTATTTCATGAACCAAAAATGATCCAAAGGGTGCATGCTCCTGGACTTAAGGGTTTAACATGGAGTACTACAAGTAGGAGAAAGAATCAAGGGTTAAAGAGCAAGCAAAAATATGGTTGCTGCACAAACCATCCAGTTGGTCTAGAATGAAGATGAGGTTGATTCACTCAACTTTTTCAAAGAACAGCACTAGGTTTTTGTATAAAGTTGAATCATATGCTACTAACAATATCCCATAATTTTGGTGGAGGCCAGAAAGAAATATTTAAATGGGTTGTAGTGCAAAATGCACTCTGGATCAGAGAAGAAAAATTGAGTGTAGGGCTCAAAATATTTCATGAATGAAATATATTTTTGCATAAAAGTGATTTAAAAACATCACATGACATCTCCAAATTTTTGTGGAAATTTTAAGTGAATCTATCAAATGGTTGTAGTTCAAATATGGCCATTTAACCTTGAAAAACCATTTCCAAGAAAGTAAAGATCAAGCAATTAAATTAGTTAATTAGTTATACTGATAAAAGGAAAGTTTTTCTTGAGAGGTTAAACAAGTCCAATAACATATTTGAAAAGTTTTCTCTTTGGGAAAAACTCATCATAACAGGGAAGGAAATGATTTAAAAATCAAAATGGAGCTCAGAAATCCAAAGTTTTAATTCCTGGCAAAAAAATTTAATTCATTAAAACAAGGCCAAATTTTTGGGGTGTCACACTATTGAAATCAACATACTCGGGGTGTGATACCTTTGAACCTTTGGCCATGAAGCATCTTCTAATTCCTTCATTTGGTGAATCAAATATGTCATAGGAGTTGGTTTACACAAGTGCTAGACCGGCAATGCCTTCATCTTGAGTATATTCGGAGTCGGAGTGATAGCTTCTCTCGGAGTGATTGTCGGAGTCGGAGCCGGATACCCATTCACCAACATGAGCTTGATGTCTTCATTTTGTGTAGCTCCTTGATGACTTGTCCTTCCTTTCCGAATCCTTGCTTCTCCGAGAGGGTCTTCGTTCATAACGATCATCCCTACTCTTTCTCTCCCTCAGTGGTGATTCTTCTCTTCTACTTCTTCTTTTGGGAGAATCTTCTCTTCTCTTGTAGGGGGCCGTACACTCATTGGAGTAGTGTCCGGGTCTTCCACAATTGTAGCAGTTTCGCTCTCGACTAGAAGATCTTTTGTCATTGTAGGACCTTGACTTGGAACTTCTCTCTTTGCTTCTACTCTTGTAGAACTTGTTCAAGTTCTTCACCATTAGGCTCAATTCTTCATTGAAGGTTTGTTTCTCACTTGATGATGTGGGAGCTTCACATGAGGCTTAGTAAGCACCACTTGACTTGTTATGGAGCTCCTCCTTATCCTTGAGTGACATCTCATGAGCAACAATTCTTCCAATGACTTCCGTTGGCTTGAGATCTTTGTAATTTGGCATCATTTGGATCAATGTGCATACGGTATCATATTTTCCATCCAAGGCTCTTAGGATCTTCTTGATGATGAATTTGTCGGTCATCTCTTCACTTCCTAAGCCGACAATCTCATTTGTGATAAGAGCAAGCCTAGAGTACATTTCAGCGACACCTTCACCATCCTTCATTTTGAACTTGTCAAGTTGACTTTGAAGCACATCCAACTTGGATTCCTTGACGGAGTCAGTACCTTCGTGCATATCTATCAAAGTATCCCAAATTTCCTTTGCATTCTCAAGACGGCTGATTTTGTTGAATTCTTCGGGGCACAATTCATTGAAGAGGATATCACAAGCTTGAGCATTATATTGTAGCATCTTCAACTCTTCTGCGGTAGCTTCACGGTTCGGTTCTCTCCCATCAAAGAATTCACCTTGCAAGCCAATACACAGAATAGCCCAAACGGCAGGGTTATGTCCAAGAATATGCATTTTCATCTTATGCTTCCAACTAGCAAAATTAGTGCCATCAAAGTAAGGACCTCTACGGTGGTAATTTCCCTTGCTAGACGCCATACACTCCTAGGTTGTGAAACCAAGGCTATGACCACCAAAAGCTATGGAAATCAAAGCAAATGGATACCAAAGCTCTGATACCACTTGTAGGATCGAAAGTATGTCTAGAGGGGGGGGTGATTAGACTACTTGACCAAATAAAAAGCCTTTTCCCAATTTTAATTCTTGGCAGATTTTAGCAACTTTGGACAAGTCAAGCAATCTTAACACAATTCAAGCAAGCATGCAAAGAGTATATGAGCAGCGGAAAGTAAAGCATGCAACTTGCAAGAATGTAAAGGGAAGGGTTTGGAGGATTCAAACGCAATTGGAGACACGGATGTTTTTGTCGTGGTTCCGATAGGTGGTGCTATCGTACATCAACATTGATGGAGACTTCAACCCACGAAGGGTAACAGTTGCGCGAGTCCATGGAGGGCTCCACCCACGATGGGTCCACGAAGAAGCAACCTTGCCTATCCCACCATGGCCATCGCCCATGAAGACTTGCCTCACTAGCGGTAGATCTTCACGAAGTAGGCGATCTCCTTACCCTTACAAACTCCTTGGTTCAACTCCACAATCTTGTCGGAGGCTCCCAAGTGACACCTAGCGAATCTAGGAGACACCACTCTCCAAGAAGTAACAAATGGTGTGTTGATGATGAACTCCTTGCTCTTGTGCTTCAAATGATAGTCTCCCCAACACTCAACTCTCTCTCATAGGATATGGATTTGGTGGAAAGAGGATTTGAGTGGAAAGCAACTTGGGGAAGGCTAGAGATCAAGATTCATATGGTAAGAATGGAATATCTTGGTCTCAACACAAGTGTAGGTGGTTCTCTCTCAGAAAATATAGGTTGGAAGTGTAGTTTTGTTCTGATGGCTCTCTCCATGAATGAAGAGGAGGTGGAGGGGTATATATAGCCTCCACACAAAATCTAGCCGTTACACACAACTTGCCAATCTCGGTGGGACCGAATAGTTAAACTCGGTCGGACCGATTCATCAAAGCTAGTGGCCGTTAGGGTTTTCGGTGGGACCGACATGCAACTCGGTAGGACCGATATGGTTAGGGTTAGGGCATAACGTAATCTCGGTGAGACCGATAACACAAACTCGGTGGGACCGATTTTGGTAATAAGCTAACCAGAGAGTTGGTCAGGTAAACTCGGTGGGACCGTTTCGCTCATTTTGGTGAGACCGAAATGTTACAAAAGGGAAACAAAGAGTTTACATTGCAATCTTGGTGGGACCGATCGCTCATCTCGGTGGGACCGAAACGTTATGAAGGGAAACAGAGAGATTGCAACCACATCTCGGTGAGACCGAGATCCCTATCGGTGAGACCAATTTGCCTAGGGTTTGTGGCAGTGGCTATGACATCTGAACTCAGTGGCGCCGGATAGAAGAATCAGTGGGGCCGAGTTTGACTTTTGGTTTAGGTCATATGTGGATGTGAGAAAGTAGTTGAGGGCTTTGGAGCATATCACTAAGCACTTTGAGCAAGATCCTCATTAAGCAACACCTCATCCCTCCTTGATAGTATTGGCTTTTCCTATAGACTAAATGTGATCTTGGATCACTAAAATAGAAAATGTAGAGTCTTGAACTTTTGAGCTTGAGCCAATCCTTTTGTCCTTAGTGTTTTGAGGGGTCCACTTTTCTCATCCATGCCATGCCAATCATTGAGCTTTCCTGAAATATTAGTCTTGAAATAACATTAGCTCAATGAACTATATGTTGTTAGGAATTACCAAAACCACCTAGGGATAGTTGCACTTTCACATTCCTCGAATGGAGTTATCTCTTTGTTCTTTGTGGGGACTCAATTTAGGACATGACATGCTGTCAATATCGCCTCCCCCCACCATGCCTTGGAGAGACCCGATGTCTAACATGGCGTTAACCAAATCAGTTAGAGTGCGGTTCTTTCTTTCGGCCACCCCATTTGACCGAGGTGAGTAGGGAGGCGTTCTCTCATGGATTATACCATGTTCCGCACAAAAAGCATCAAATTCATTGGAAAAATACTCTCCACCACGATCGGACCTAAGCCTCTTGATTTTTCGATCAAGTTGGTTTTCCACTTTAGCTTTATAGATCTTGAAAAAGTTCAAAGCCTCATCCTTAGATTTTAGAAGATACAGACGGCAGTATCTAGTGGAGTCGTCAATTAATGTCATAAAATATTTCTTTCCACCTTTTGTCAAAACACCATTCATTTCACATAGGTCTGAATGTATGAGCTCTAGTGGTGCAAGATTTCTCGTTTCCGTAGTCGTGTGAGACTTACGAGGTTGCTTAGCTTGCACACAAACTTGACACTTAGATCCCTTGACAGTGGTGAAACTAGGGATTAAGTTCAACTTTGCTAGTCGCGACATGCAACCAAAGTTAACATGACAAAGACGTGAATGCCACACATTTGATTCACTATTGTTGCAAACATGATTAACAACTTTATTGCAAACGTCTGATAAGGATAAACGAAACAGTCCCCCTGCCTCATAGCCTTTACCAACAAAGGTTCCATATATACTTGGATATTACAAATTTATTCGACCCAGAGACAAGCTTATAGCCATCTCTACATAGAAGAGATCCGCTAACAAGATTTTTATTGACGGAGGGGACATAATGCACGTTCTTCAGCCGCACGATCTTCCCTGAAGTAAACTTCAGATCGACCGTGCCAACACCACGAACAGAAGCACTTGAACCGTTGCCCATTAGCACGATTGAAGTCCCTACGGTCTGATAAGACGAAAATATGGAAATATCACCACATACATGCACATTAGCACCCGTGTCAATCAACCAATCAGGAGAATGACATACTGAAAGAATAGTGGGAAATATACCATACCCAGCATCCTTCATGTCAATGTCTCCAATGCCAACATTAGTAGTCTTGCCGCCTTTCCCAGGATGACGCTTGTCATAGCGATTAGGGCAACTAGGAGCCCAATGATCTGGATCCCCACACACATGACAAACACCTTTCTTCTTGTCATTCTTCTTCTTGAAGTTTGTGTGTTGCACAACCTTGTTCTTCCCATCAAACTTGCCTTGTTCTTGAACTTGTGGGGCTGGAAGTTCTTCTTCTGTACCAGATTGCCACTAGATCCTCCCTCAATACCTCGAGCACGTGTGTCCTTTGCTCTCGCCTTTTCTTCGACATCAAGAGTACCAATGAGATCTGGAACGGAAAACTCATGTCTCTTATGCTTTAGTAAGGTAGCAAAGTTCCTCCACGAAGGAGGAAGCTTGGTGATGATACCTCCAACAACAAACTTGTCCGGTAGCATACAGTTGAAGTGCTCAAGCTCTCTAGCAAAGGACTATATCTCATGAGCTTGCTCAACCACGAAGCGCTCTTCAGTCATATTGTAATCATAGAATTGCTCCATGATGTACAGCTTAGTGCCAGCATCCGAGACCCCAAAGTTGGCCTCGAGTGCGTCCCACATATCTTTTCCATTGTCAATTGACGCATAAGCATCAACTATGTTCTCACCAAGAACACTCAAGAGAGCAGCCTTAAACAGAGTATCCATTTTCTGAAAAGCTTGTTCCTGTTGGGCATCAAACTCCCCTTCAGGCTTGCCAAGCATGGCGTCATAGCAACTCATGGTTTGAAACCATAAGACTGCTCTCACGCGCCACCTCTTATAGTGGATACCCTCAAACATAGGAGGTCTCATGGAAGCAGCAAAACCACTTGGGGTAAATTGCCTATAATAAGGTTTTTGGATTGTTGGAAATATGAGCAATTTACCCAATGATTTTATTAACAGAAATACTAGATAAAGCATGACTAATATAGTAGAGATCGAACAAGTCATGCGCTCTGACAGAGAAAAGGTAAATAGCATCTGCATATATGAACTTGAACTAAACACATCTAGAACAGACACTAGATGAAGTTGCATATATGAAGTAGAACCTAACATATATAGGGCAGAAACTAGAACAAAGAACTGTTACAGGACGTCTAACAGAAAGAGCAAGAACACGTACGGGACAGCAGCAACAGAAGCACTGGACTTGGGATCGACATCCTCTCCAGCCATGTCATTGCAGAGGTAGTCGACGTCGGGGAAGTAGTCGTCGGAGTCTGTGATTAAGAAGCTAGTAGTCACGCGAAGAACTCCCCAAAAACCTTATCACCCTTCTCTTGTACAGGACTCAAAAGGTGTGGTTCCGGAGGCCTTCTATCCCGACCTGCGGTGCACGCCGCAAGCCGGGATGAGGAAGATCGTAGCAGTAGCTCAGTGGTCAGGAACTTGGAGGCGAGAGGATTGCGTTGTTCTGGTGTGTCTCTCTGGGAGGAGCGACCTCCCTTTTATAGGCACAGGAGAGGGACACGAACATGCTGCGATGGAGGGAGACGAAGCGAACAGGCAGCGGCCGAAGAGGCACGCCGTTCGAATTCAGTGTCCACTACAGAAAACGTCTCAGCTCCCGCGTGACGTTACGTATACCCGTCGTGTGTGGCAAAAACTTAGACATCAGCTCGGTTCATTCCCGCAACCCGCGTGGTGGCGTGGCGTGGCGGGCGGCGGAGGAGGAGCGCGCGTGGATGTCCCTCTTGTTCTCATCCTCATACATGTGGAGAAAGAGCCTCCCTTATAAAGAGGTCCAACTCCCTCTAAACTAGCAATGTGGGACTAAACTTTTGTTCCACCTCTTGCCTTGCATGAATGGGCTGCGTTGGTCTCTAGGATTTATTAGGCATTTCTGAAACTGCTATTGGGCTAGGCCCAAAATAGACAAAATTCCTGCAATCCCCCACCAGTTCCCAGAGGCACACAAAATTTGCCTTTGGTTCCAAAACACTGTTTTATATACCGGTATTTCCAGTGAAGACTGTTAAGTTGAACTTCCACCTAGAACTCTATGCTACACTAGTAAGCAACTTGAACAGTGGACTGGGCCTTGAGCTGCAAGTTTGCTACGAATCTAGCTTAACATAAAGCCTTGACCGATATGTGGCTACCGTGGGTCTTCCCCGCGGGTGGAGCTTATGCGTCATACTCCGAGACCTTTCATGTGTTAACTAGAGAGAACCCTACTCTTATAGATTGCGACGTTTAACAATCAGACTCATATAGGTGTGTTCTTCAAAAGATGTTCTGCAGGACAACATCTCTGCTTAAAAGAGCCACTTAGAACACATTAAGATATACATCAACCTGCCATGCAGATTAGAAGAGTATTGCATCTTCATGGAGTGGTATTGTTAATAGTAAGGATACTCTCCTCTCAGTTGACCAACAGCTTGTCTTCCACATCTAATTCACGGGACCTCCGATCACAAAGAATAGGTTACCACTGTGAACAACTCATATTGTGGGTCTCATACCCATCTCCCTCGATGCATTATCTATCACACTACATGATAGACCCTTAGTAAAAGGATCTGCCAGATTTTTAGACGTTTGGATATAATCCAATGCAATAACTCCGGAGTTTTTCATTTTCCTGACAGACTTTCACCTTCTCTGAACGTGTCTTGATGACTTCATGTTATCCTTTGAGCTTCTCACTTTCGTGATCATAGTTTGATTGTCGCAGTCCATAAGGATTCCCGGTACAGGTTTCTCAACAACCGGTAAGTCATTTAAGAGTCGGCGAAGCCAGTCTTCTTCGACCGTAGCTGTATGTAGTGCTATGAGTTCTGCTTCCATTGTTGACCTCGTTAAGATGGTCTGCTTGCAAGACTTCCAAGAAACAGTGCCACCTTCATGAGTGAATACATAACCGCTCGTGGCCTTTATCTCATCAGCATCTGAGATCCAGTTTGAGTCACTATACCCTTCAAGCACCTTTGGGTGCCCAGTGTAGTGAATTCCATAATTCGCAGTGCCTTTCAAATAACGCAAAACTCTCTCTAGAGCTTTCCAATGCACATCTCCTGGTTTTGAGACAAACCGACTTAGTTTGCTAGCAGCAAAAGAGATGTCAGGTCTTGTAGCACTAGCTAAGTACATAAGCGAGCCAATAATCTGAGAATATTTCAATTGATCTCTAGCAATTCTTCGATTCTTTCGAAGTAACACACTTGCATCATATGGTGCTGGAGAGGGCTTGTAGTCACTAGCCAAAGCGACTCAAGATCTTTTCCACATAGGGAGATTGAAGCAATGTAATCCCACCATCATCGTCACTCAACAATTTGATGTTTAGAATGACATCAGCCACTCCTAAATCCTTCATCTCAAAACAACGAGATAGGAAATCCTTAACCTCCTTAATAACATTCAGATTTGTTCCAAAAATCAGTATGTCATCAACATACAAGAAAAGGATAACTCTCTCGCCCCCACCACGGCGAGAGTACACACATTTGTCAGCTTCGTTTACAACAAAGCCTGTAGCTGTTAAAGTTCTTTCAAACTTCTCATGCCACTGTTTGGGTGCTTGCTTGAGTCCATACAAAGACTTCAGCAACTTGCACACTTTTCTTTCCCGACCATCTAGTACAAACCCATCTGGTTGTTCCATATAAATTTCCTCGTCCAACTCTCCATTTAGGAAAGCAGTCTTAACATCCATTTGATGAACGAGAAGACCATGTGAGGCAGCTAGTGAAAGTAGAACTCGAATAGTGGTCAGTCGAGCCACATGTGAGTAAGTATCAAAGAAGTCTTCACCTTCCTTTTGGGTATAACCCTTAGCCACGAGCTGAGCCTTGTACTTTTCAATAGTACCATCAGGCCTAAGCTTCTTCTTGAATACCCATTTGCATCCTATAGGTTTTCACCCATAAGGACGATCAGTTATCTCCCAAGTTTCATTCGCCAAGATGGAATCCATCTCGCTACGAACCGCTTCCTTCCAGTAGTCAGCATCTTCAGATGCATATGCCTCTGAAATAGAACTAGGAATGTCATCTATGAGATATACAAGAAAATCATCACCAAAGGACTTTCCAGTCCTCTGTCTCTTGCTCCTAGTAGGAACTTCATTGTTCTCCTCCACATGACTTTCAAAGTGTTCCATCGAAATGGCAGGTTCGATAATTTTAACTGGTTCCTGATTCGATAAACTAGGCATCTCCTGATTAGATGAGGTAGCCATATCCTTCATGGGAAAGATATCTTCAAAGAAAGTCGCATCATTCGACTCCATGATCGTTCCAACATGCATGTCAGGTACCTCAGATTTTACAACCAAGAATCTATAGCCAATGCTATGAAAAGCATATCCCAGAAAAACACAATCCATAGTCTTTGGTCCAAGCTTCCGCTTCTTTGGAATTGGAACATTGACTTTCGCCAAACAACCCCATGTTCGCAGATAAGAGAGTTTTAGCCTTTTCTTCTCCCATTCCTCGAATGGAGTTATCTCTTTGTTCTTTGTGGGGACTCGGTTTAGGACATGACATACTGTCAATATCACCTCCCCCAACCATGCCTTGGAGAGACCCGATGTGTCTAACATGACGTTAACCAAATCAGTTAGAGTGCGGTTCTTTCTTTAGGCCATCCCATTTGACTGAGGTGAGTAGGGAGGCGTTCTCTCATGGATTATACCATGTTCCACACAAAAAGCATCAAATTCATTGGAAAAATACTTTGCACCATGGTCGGACCTAAGCCTCTTGATTTTTCGATCAAGTATGTTTTCCACTTCAGCTTTATAGATCTTGAAAAAGTTCAAAGCCTCATCCTTAAATTTCAGAAGATACACACGGCAGTATCTAGTGGAGTCGTCAATTAATGTCATAAAATATTTCTTTCCACCTTTTGTCAAAACACCATTCATTTCACATAGGTCTGAATGTATGAGCTCTAGTGGTGCAAGATTTCTCGTTTCCGCAGTCGTGTGAGACTTACGAGGTTGCTTAGTTTGCACACAAACTTGACACTTAGATCCCTTGACAGTGGTGAAACTAGGGATTAAGTTCAACTTCGCTAGTCGCGACATGCAACTAAAGTTAACATGACAAAGACGTGAATGCCAGACATTTGATTCACTATTGTTGCAAACATGATTAACAACTTTATTGCAAACTCTGATAAGGATAAACGAAACATGCCTCCTGACTCATAGCCTTTACCAACAAAGGTTCCATACTTGGATATTACAAATTTGTTCGACTCAAAGACAAGCTTATAGCCATCTCTACATAGAAGAGATCCGCTAACAAGATTTTTATTGACGGAGGGGACATAATGCATGTTCTTTAGCCGCATGATCTTCCCCAAAGTAAACTTCAGATCGACCGTGCCAACACCACGAACAGAAGCACTTGAACCATTACCCATTAGCACGGTTGAAGTCCCTGCGGTCTAATAAGACGAAAACATGGAAATATCACCGCATACATGCACATTAGCACCCGTGTCAATCAACCAATCAGGAGATTAACATACTAAAAGAATAGTGGGAAATATACCATACCCAGCATCCTTCATGTCAATGTCTCCAATGACAACATTAGCAGTCTTGCCGCCTTTCCCAGGATGACGCTTGTCATAGCAATTAGGGCAACTAGGAGCCCAATGATCAGGATCCCCACACACATGACAAACACCTTTCTTCTTGTCATTCTTCTTCTTGAAGTTCGTGTGTTGCACAACCTTGTTCTTCCCATCAAACTTTCCTTTACCATCAAACTTGCGCTTGTTCTTGAACTTGTGGGGCTGGAAGTTCTTCTTCTGTACCAGATTGCCACTAGATCCTCCCTCAATACCTCGAGCACGTGTGTCCTTTGCTCTCGCCTTTTCTTCGACATCAAGAGTACCAATTAGATCCGGAATGGAAAACTCCTATCTCTTATGCTTCAGTAAGGTAGCAAAGTTCCTCCACGAAGGAGGAAGCTTGGTGATGATACCTCCGGCAACAAACTTGTCTGGTAGCATCACTACAAAAAAATACACTTCCGTGATGATACGTGTTTGTCACAGTAGGTCGCATTTTCTGCCATGCATGTACATCCATGACAAATATATGACAGAATCACGATAGTCATACCTGTGCTGTCGTAGAAGTTTTCCATGACATTGCCAAAATTATCATCATGGAAGTGTCCACTTCCATGACGATAAATCGCGCGTCATAGAAGTGCTTTCATCAAGGGTGACCGACACGTGGCATCCACCGTAACAGAACACCGTTAAGCTATCGGGTCAGATTTTGGATTCGATAACCCGTTAACAGCCACGACCAATGCCAATTTTCCACATGTAAAATTCTCATTGGCTGACGGATCCATGCGTCAGCTCCGCATTGGCTCAGGTGTCACTCATCCAACGGTCGAGATGGGCCTATGATATGTTGACACGTGGACCGGCCCAAAAGTGGCCCACAAAGATTAAATGGGCCGGCCCAACCGGAGGCCCATAAGATTTAGCGGACCATAATGGGCCGGCCCAGCTAAAGGCCCACATAATTTAGCGGACCATAATGGGTCAGCCCAGCTAAAGGCCCACACGATTTTGCAGACCATAATGGGCTGACCCAGCTAAAGGCCCACAAGATTTTGCGAACCACAATGGGCCGGCCCAGCTAAAGGCCCATAAGATTATGTCGACCATAATGGGACGGCCCAGCTAAAGGCCCAACATTCTCTATCAAATCGGCACGTCAACGGCCTGTCCTAAGCTTGTCATCAACGCGGCCCATGGTCACTTCTGGCCCGTTAACAGTCCGCTAAGTAATTGGGCCGAATTACGACCCGGTGTATTTCTGGCCTGTTAAAGGTCCGGCTTCATTTGGGCCCATTTATAGGCCATCAAAACTTTCGGCTCATAAATGACCGTGAAGGATTTGGGTCATATTCGGCCATGTCTGACATTCGACATGTTAGAGGCCCACTATAGCTTCGGGCCACTTTCGGCCTGTTGTCATTTTCGGCCTGTTAACGCCGGATGTAAACCATGGGCCATATGTGGCCCAACGTCATATCGGGTCCATTAACGGCCCATATAAAAACGACGATAATCTAGCCCGACCGAAGTTCCGGCCTGTTAAAGGCCCGTGTATTAGGTCGGCGCATTTACGGCCCATCCGAATTTCGGCCTGTTAAAGTCCAGTGGGTTATTTGGCACAATCAGGGCCCAATCTCACTTTCGGTCTATTAAAGGCCCATGTATTTTATGGGCTCGAGATATTTACACCTGTAAACGGCCTATTTTTACTGAGGGCCCAAATTATGTTTAGGCCTGTTAAAGGCCCACTATGGGCACATGCCTACCAGAAAAATATGAAAGCTTATGCTGATTTAGGCCCAGATATTTTTAGTGGGCTACATGCCAATTTCGGCTCGTAATCGTTTTTAGCCCAATTGGAATGGGCCCGACGAATGTTGGCATGTTGGGCTCCTACAAAGGTTTCGGCCGAATACATTACTAAGATAAACCTACACTATACAAAAATAGCGTCGTAATTACTGCAGACTGAGGCAGCATCATAAATGTTGTATCACAACAAAATAAATTCCAACCATACAACAAAAGGCCTGTTGGCATAAAGTTTATAGTCCTTCCAGATAAAAGCACCATCAGATGTATAGAAGCACAAATCATTTGACCTGAGTGCTAATGTTTCAGGCTGTAGAATCTGATGGAGCAGCACGATCTCCACCTTTTTCCGCCATTGCTCTTGAACAACGAAGTGAATGTTTGATAGTCTGGTTTCAAAACCATTCATATCTTGACGACATTTCTCAACCACTATTCTTGTTATCGAAACAACATCCATTAGGGATTGGACTTGTGTCTGGAGCACATATATATCACTCTGTCTAGCAGGAAGATTTTGTTCAGTAGGCAATTTGGACGAGGTTACCTTGACAACCAACCCAGAATTACGCAGGAAAGTGCTTTTTGCACTGTTAGTGGAGAGATACTGACGCACTGCAGCAAGAGGTGACATTGTGCCTGTAGTAGCCTCGTCACCTTCAGGTGGTTGTGGCTGTTCAATCATTTGTTCCATAGCTTCTTGAAAGTTTGAACTTGTAGATTAGTGTACCAGATAAGTTACTAATGAGATAAAAACAAACAAAGTAGGTTAAACGTTTATACATAACTTATTTTGGTGAACTACTGTAATACATTAGCATGTATTGTAGTGCCAACTACATAATAAAATCACTTTCGGAACATATGTCCATGTAGCATGCCTACTGTATTGTCTATTTCCTCACATTCGTTGACATCTAAGGATAAAGAGACATGGTTTAAAGTAGGATGAACATAGTATGACATCATTCATATCATGGGCAAACAGATATAAAACAAACAAGCTATTTTATCATTGTGTGTGCACGTGAACATAATAACTAGATTACAGATCAAGACCAAAAGAATATCCTTCATCTCTTTTAAACCATGTAAGGTGAAATGATACGTTAAGACAACTGTGAATAAAAGTGAACAGAGTAACTGACATTGGCTGCAAACCAAGTAGTTAAATGAACACATCACAGTACCAATCAGTTCAAGGCAGGAGGAGTAAGGACTTACAACAACGGCTTGAACTGGTGTGCTCATGCCCTTCATCTTGCTGGTGTGGCAATCCTTGAAGATTTGCACTGCATTCGGTTCAGGTTCTTTTTGGTCCGCACGAGATTTCCTCTGTATTTGGAACAAGTCAATATAGATACGGTAATATGGCACAAAAAAGAAGGAAGTAGCAGCTATTTACAAGAGCCTCGCAGTGTGCAATATAGCTATGAGATCTTGTGGTCTGTTGGAATTTCACTTTAGAACGGTTGGTTTTGTTCTTCAAACAGTTAGCCTAGAAGAAGATACACTTGTAAGGCACATACATAAATACAAGTTCAATATGTGGTCTGATCAAATACATATAGCCTACCTGATACTTTGGATCAGACCAATGTTTAACGAGGGTTGTCCAGTCTTCATCTGTAATATATTCCACTGGAGATGTTTGGGCGATTTCATTGTTAGCCTTGCCTTCAAAGTGAGATTTTCTAAGGTGGTACCGATACTGTCGCAGAGCAGACTGAAAAACATGAGTGCATGCTTGTCTAGTTGCATCATCTTTCGGATCCAACTTGAACCTCATCTGTTGAAAAAAGAATATGAGTCTTATTAGGAGGAAGCTAGAAAGTATGGGACAGAGCAAGACAATATTACTAATTGCGATGAATAACATTACTTACGGATAAATGGTCAAGGAAGGTGTTAAACTGGGTATTGTCTTTCTCATTCCTGTACTGGATCCACGTTGGGAGGATACGTGCACGACACCTAACAGCAATGGCTGCCTTTGATACTAACTTGGCTGACTCTGTAGCATCACGTGGCCTTTTTAAACCCGCCTCAAAATGGATCTCCATTCTTCCTGCTTTAGATTTTGTTAATCTGTCAAGCATTATCCCTGATGTCTGTTTCCGCTTGCGCCGTGGTGCTAGTTCAACAACGAATATGGAAAGTGTTAGTGTACATCAAACTGTGATAGTAAATATAAAGGAGCATGCAACTGCAACTTGACTCGGTCAGGTACCGTATTGGTGTTGATGCTCATGAGGTTCATCTGATCTTGCCAAGTCCTGTTGTGTCAGCAGTGCTTCAGAAGTAGTGTTAGGTGTGAAGGCAGCTTGGGAACTGACCAGTCCCGGAGCAAACAAATGAGTAACTGGTTGAGATGCTAGTACAGTTGAAGCGGATGCTGCAGCTGGTGGAGCAGGTGATACTGTGTTTGTAGATTTAGCTCGCGGACTTGGACCTTCTACTGCACTATAAGTTCCAGCAGAATCTCGACGGTAGAACCTTTTCCGTTTCACCCGACGAGTAACAGCACTCCCTACTATATTATTTTGCTTGCTCTTTTTTGACTTTGCCATGTCAAGCTGTACCCACAACACAAAAGAATAAAATCACTCTTCATAACTCATTGATGCATGATACAGACAAGCAATACTTTGATGTAAGACAACCGTATGAGGATGGAATATGTAAGAAAAACAGGACGACATGACATATTCACAGCTACGATGTGCAAACTAAGCAGAAGGATTTTCAAGAAAATAGAAGTAATGCAAGCTAGACACCGTATGAAAGATGCAACCAATATTACTCTACCAAGTTAAAAGTGTCTTGTCATAAGTGGCAATTCAAAAAATTAGAAGTAGTACAACGTAGAAATCAATGCAAGATGCAACCACTATCAAACTGCCATGTTAAAAGCGTCCAATCATGAGTTACTGATGCGGGATACACAACAGCAGTACTTTGATGTAAGAACATGGTATGATAGATAGATGCAGTGTATTCTAGACACAGAAAGCCATGTCATATGCACATGTATAACATATAAACTCAGCAGGTGCAATTTAATCAAAATATAAGAAATACAGGCTAGACAACATATGCAACATGAAACCAATTATCACACTGTCAACTTAGAGCAAGCACCTGCGATGGTGGAGTACGGGAGATGAACTCATCATGTAGACTTGGGACTTCAACTTCATTATCAGTAGCAGTGGCAACTCTAGAGAGTCTCTGTTTGCGTTGGTGCGGAGGACCACCAACATCCCCTAACTTACTCTTTTCCTTCCTATTTTCTGATATTGCCTTATGAAGTCAAAACCACAAGAAGATGAATAAAATTAGCTCTGCATAACTGGTTGATGCATGATACAGACGAACACTACTTTGATGTAAGGCAAGCGCAGGATAGGAGGATGGAATATATACAAAAAAAGACAGCGTTTCATATTCACACGTACGATAGGAGGATGGAATATGTATGAAAAAACAGTAAGCGGAAGGCATTTCAACAAAATTAGAAGAAATGAAAGCTAGGCACGATATGAACATGCAACCAATATCACTCTATCAGGTAAAAAGTGTCTCGTCGTAAGTGCCATTTCAAGAAATTAGAAGCAGTACAAGCTAGAAGACAATGCAAGATGCAACCTACATCACAGTCCCAAGTTAAATGTGTCTTATGGGTAAGTGATCGTTGCAGGTATAAGTTGTAAGCTACGCAGATGCAATTCAACATAATCAGAAGCAATACAAACTAGACATCATACGGAAAACGCAACCACGTATAATAGTTCCGAGTAAGAGCAAGCACCTGTGATGGTGGAGTAGGGGAGATGTGCTCATCATGTACACGTATGTTCTAGAAATAGGAACACGTGTCATATTCACAGGCACTATGTGTAAAGTTAGCAGATGCAATTCAAGTTAGAAGCAATACAAGCTAGACATCATACGCAACATGCAACCACATATAATAGTGTCAAGTTAGAGCAAGCACCTGTGATGGTGGAGTAGGGGAGATGTGCTCATCATCTACACAGCTACATTGACTGTCCAGCCTTGTGTTGTCTTGCGAATCTTGTTGAGAGGATGGCGGAGTAGAATCTGTAGAGACCCCCTGTTTGAGTTGCTCCGAAGGACCACCATCATCCACTACCGGACTAATTTCCTTCAGCTGTAATGATTTTGCATTGTGAAGTCAAACCGATAAGAAAAAGGAATAAAATTCACTCTTCAGAACTCATTCATGCATGATACTGACGAACACTACTCGAATGAAAGGCAAACACATGATGCAAGGATGGAATATGTATGAAAAACAGGATGGTGTGACATATTCACACCTATGATGTGGTAACTAAGCAGAAGGCATTTCAACAAATTAGAAGCACTGCAAGCTAGACAACATATGAAAGATGCAACCAATATCACTCTGCCAAGTTCAAACTGTATGGCGTTTCAACAAATTAGAAGTAGTACATGCTAGAAATCATATGCAAGACACAACCAATATCATAGTGGTGACTTAAAGGTGCCTTATCATAAGATATAGTATGTACCAAAAACAGGAAAGCGTGTCATATTCACATGTATCATGTGTAAGCTAAGCAGATGCAGTTTACACTAATTAGGAGCAATACGAGCTAGACACCATATGCAACATGCAACCAGATATCACACTGCCAAGTTAGAGCAAGCACCTTGGATGGTGGAGTAGGGGAGCGGAGACTTGGACCTTGTAACGCACTATCAGTACAAGGAGAATCGGTACAGATGCTCCGTTTACGTTGCTGCAGAGGACCACCATCATCGCCTTCCTTACTCTTTTCCTTCCTCTTTCTTGATTTTGCCTTGTCAAGTCAAACCCACAAGAAAAAGGAATAAAATTTGCTCTTCAGAACTCATTGATGCATGATACTGACGAACACTACTTTCATGTAAGACGAACACTACATATCACACTGCCAAGTAAGAGCAAGCACCTGCGGTGGTGGTGTGGGGGAATTGCGGTGATCAACTAGAGAGCTACATTGACTATCTTCATTTAGCCTTGCTGTTTCTTGAGAATCATGCGGGGAGGATGACACTGCACTCTTTAAACGAGTATGGCGTCTCACAGAAACCCACCCGGGTGACTGTCTCATCATAAGTGATTGACGAGGGATACAAAAGAATATTAGTTTGATGTACGAACATGGTTAATAGACATATGTAGTATGTATCAAAAATAGGAAGGCATGTCATTATCAAAGGTATAATGTGTAAAGTAAGCAGATACAATTTAACCAAATTGGAAGCAATACAAGCTAGACACCATATGCAACATGCAACCACATTTCACAGCGTGAAGTTAAAGCAAGCACCTGGGATGGTTGTGTGTGGAAATTGAGATCATCAACTGCAGAGCTAAGTTTACTGTCTCCAACTGCTGACACTGCACCCGTTAGAGCGCTGGAATGCTTAGTGCTTATCTTCGAATTACACTGGAGCGACTTCTGTCTTTTCTTTTCTGCATTCATCAACACTGCGTCAGAGTCTAAAATACCCATGCATAAAAAAACAATAGTGTGAGTATGGGTGAAGTGTGTGCACAATTAGAACAGTGTAAAGGTAGCAGATAGCAGGTCAGTGAGAAATAAATGACGGGAGACAAATGATAGCTCTACAACATGCATGGCACACTAAATTACTACAGGATTCTATGAAAATAACAGTCGACTGAAAGAAAATAGGTCAGTCCATTTTTTCTGCACCATCCGATGTACAAAGAACGGGCAGATCGCCTTCATCTACCTCCAGCGAGTCAGTGTTGACGATCTTCCTCGAAATGCCAGCGACCACCGGCCCAGTATTCCTCCCCTGCCTGCGCCCTCCCCTTGACCTCACCGCACCGCTGTGATTGGCACCGCCCCCCGGCCATCCATTCAAGCCCCGCCGACATCCAAATTGGGCGCAAGAAGCTCCTGCGCCCCACACCCCTATGATAGACACCGATGCGCCGCTTCCCCGGGGAACAGGCGGACTAGGTGCTCCGCGCGCCTAAGCGGGTGCTGCTTCTTTTAATTGCAGTTCAACTGACCCTGAATTGAAATCCAGGCGGGCTACGGACCTCTAGCAAAGGTGAAATAGTAAAAGGGAGGAAACCTTGTGCATTTAGAATCACGAAGAAGATGCAGTAAGAAGCGCTCAACTAGTTTCTTTCGTGGGATGAATACAGTGTGAGCGGAGATGTAAGATTTGCAGGAATAAGGGAAGAGGAGTACCTCTTTCTGCTGGCAGTGCTGTGTCCTCCTTCTGTTTTTCCGACGATCTTCTTGTTGTTCGCCGGAAACCAGAAGTTGTGGAGGACGGTGCAGCCTTGGACGAACCCATGGCCAAGTTGTTGAGTGTGGTGCGGTGGCCGTCTGTCGGCGGCGAGGAAGCAGATCCGAGGCGGCGAACAACGGCGTAGCAGGAACAGCTCCAGTGCGGTGGACGGTTGCAACAGTGGAGCCGCAGCAGTGAGGCGCAGGACAGCGTGGTCGGAGTGGTTCTGGTACGGCGCACGTCGGTGTCGTGGAGGCAGCTCTGCCTCGGCTTCAGCTGCTAAGTCCTTGAGGGTGTTGTGGTTGCAGTTGCGTTGGACGATGACGTCGGGGTATCGGCTCCGGCGTGATGGAGGAGGGCGGTAGTGGATTGGCCGCCATGGGGTGGAGGACGGAGGAGGCTGGGGTTTCGCGACTGGTGGAGAGGGCGTTTTCGCGCCCACAGAGTATGAATGGGGAAACGGAGGGAGGCGGGGAACTAAGGGGGAACAATGTTTTGGTTTTGAGACGCGCTTGTTTGAAATTTGGGGAAAGTTACAAACTTTCCCCCCATCTAAATTTCGGACATATTGCGGGTTGGGGGTAGGACAGTCATGTCAGGTGTCCCAAATGTGGGCGGGATAGATTTCGGCCGAGCGCATGGGTAGGCGTCCATGGCGTATGAATGCTTCTCTAGCGTCTTGGTGAAGTTACAAACCTACCCTAGTTTAGACCTTTGGACATCGGGCCGATAGGCTACACGGGCCAGAGTCAGGACAGTAATTTCCTACCACCAAAACATTAGTCTCGCGCGGTTTCGGGTGACCAGAGGCCTATTTGGTGCTTCGTTCAATATTTGGGAGCAGAAGCACTAGGCCTCCTTTGGTTTGTAGGATTTTTGTAGGAATTCTATAGGATAGGATTTGCAAAGGAAAAATTCCTTTGAAGCCCTTTGGTTTGTAGGAATGGATTCCTATTCCTATGTAGGATAGGAATCAATCCTTCACGTTTTGGAGGGAAAAAAACATTAGCCTAGACTCAATGGAAAAAAAATCCTATCCTATGCACCAAATGACATCTCTTTGTCTATAGGAATTAACATGCATGTCATCTCACTTCCTATGATTTTCCTATTCCTATAAAATTCCTATCCTATGAACCAAAGAAGGCCTTAACGTTTTCGGTTCTCTTGAATTGAACTTTCAGGATTTGTCAAACTTCACAAATCTTTACTCTTGAAAATCCTAAAGCTACGATTATTTTGGAATGGAGGGGGTACATTTGAATATACATTGTACATGAGTATATATTAAAAAATATGCAACTTACCTCAGTTCATGCATGGTTCCAGATATAATCTCCTTGGTTGCAAAAAAAAAAAGTTAGATATGCGTATGAATATGTATAGCATGTTCAAACTCACAACAAAGATTGATGCCCCCTTTTACATCTGATTTACAAATGCCATTATCTCGGGTTCAAATAGATGAATGCACTTCCGATGAATTCGAATCTTCGAAACCCCCTTTATGTTGAATTCAACATGTATTCTATTTCGTAGCTAGCAATTGGAATGTATCCATGCAAGTGACAGATGTATAAAGTGCTTCACACTAACAACATGGAGTGCACTAATTAATGTTTATATATGAATTGCGAAAGCATCCATTGCCTGTATTTCAAATCTCTCTCACTCTATGGATCAATAATATGAAATAAACACATGCACATGCTAGAATTTAATTGCAGTTGAAGAAAGAGCCTACTCCTGGTACTGTATATTAGTGATAGGGGTGTGTACAAAGTACACGTGAATACCAGGCATTGTGCATGTGTGTATACTATTGACGAACTAGCCCCCAAGCTTGTATAACATACTAAGGGCCTAGGGTTACAAATCATATATAGTCGGCTTATCACCAGTGGGGATAGAGTCCTCCATGACTCTGGTAGCTTCGTGTTGTACGCCGAGTCCTCCACATGGGTCTTCGTATAACACGTCTTGGTCCAACCTATATGTGGCGCAGGATGGAACCGACCCATGAGTCTTCATGTTGACCCACCACAACTAGAAATGATGTGCCCACCACACCACACATGCAATCGACCTCTAAGAAAATAAGCATATACAATAGTACAACAGTATCTAGCTCACGATACGTCTCCATATTTTCTTGATGACATTGACGGACTTTGCATTTGATGCGTGCTCCGTATTTTGTTGACGACACTTATGGTCATTGTATTTGAAGCGAAAGCACGATATGGTCACTGGACTTCAGAATAAGCTCATCACGGTCACCACATACATTTTGTCGTGCTAACCAACATGTGGTTGGATGGTTAGAGGACAGTGGTTTCTCGAGCCCACCAAGGTTAAAGTCCCGGTGCTTGCATTTATCTTGTATTAATTTCAGTATTTTCTGGCGACATACGTTTAGTGGGAGGAGACGTTCCACTCGACTACGAGGCACCTATGATGACTTTGTAAAATCTCAAGATCATATATGCTGACCCACTCTCTCGAAGGTGCTCATAGGGGTAGGGTTCGTGTGTGTGCGCTTATAGCGATGAGTGCTTGCGCGTATATATGAGCCCTTGCGTCTGTACCATGTTAAACAAATACATATCATGGTTATACGGTCACTGGCTCACCCGTACAACTCCATATTTTGTTGATGACACAATCAATTGACCAGTCAAACGTTCCATGCGGCGCAACTAGTGTTGCACCATTGGGGCGCATAACCGTGGGGCCCACATGTCATCCCGTATATGAAAGAAAGAAATGGTAATTTGAGTTTGTACTGTGTTAATAAAATAGGAGTACATTTTAGGGTGATCATGCAGTCACTGGCTCACCATACAGCTCCGTAATTTGTTGATAACATGATTGATTGACCAGTCAAACGGTCCACATTCAGCAGCACACATTACCATAGGGCCCACCCGTCAGCGTGTATATGAAGGACAGAAATGGTAATAAATTAGTGGTCAATGGGTATTCAAAGTCGTGAGACCTCTGGTTGGAAGTCACCGGTGGTTGGGGGGCGTTCATTGGGCGGTGGGGTGGGGATCCCCGGAGAAAAAGCTCGGCGTGGGGGGAGGGGGGCTAGAGGGATGGCCAGTGCGGTGGCGGACCGGCGGTGGGGAGTGGTTTCGGGGAGGGCGGGCCGGCCGCGGGCGGCGGTGGCTGGCGGTTCGGCCGGTGGTGGCTGGCGGCTCAGGGGAGGGTGGAGTTTGATGATAAACTGGAGGCCCTTGATTTCGTATCCAACGGCTGGAAAATCTAATGACCAGAGATGAAAAAGTCAGTCGATTGACGTGTAGCCTCACCCCGCACGTACACATGCACGCACGCAAGACACGCATGCAAGACACGCACGCATGTAGGCATGCAACACTGACACATACACACGCACGCATGTTGGCGTGCAACACTGACACATACACATGCACTCACGAACACATGCACGCACACACCCATGCATGCAACACTGAAACGTACCCTTGCACGCACGCAACACTCGCATGCCTGCATGCACACATCACACGACGCAAGACACATGTTCAACCTATACGTGCATGCACCCTTTGTTAAGGACATGGATTGTTATGGGTATTAATCAATCTTATCTGTGATAAGCAGAATAGTGATGTTTGCAGCTGTCTTTATGAATCACAACTTATCGAACGGGCTATCAACATAGTAGGCTTATCTACATGAAAAAGATGATGTCACACTCAACGAACAATCATCGGTTTATGAAATGCCCGCTTCTGACCGCCCTGGCCCACCAAAGGTTCCTCTGTTGTGCGCTGCCTGCGTTGGGTCACTGACATGCATGTCATGCACCCAAAGAGCCCACGTGTCAGTGGAAGAACGAAGCGGTGTCCTAGGTCAGAGTCGAGGGCGCCACTCGCGGCACTCCCGGCTGAACACGCCTCCGTGCCGCATTCAAACGCCTCCATGAAACCCGCCCGTGTGGAAGCCGAGAAACCCACTCTGGACAAATGGCCGTTCATGACCGGGCCACTCCCCTATCTCCTCCACCATTTTGTCCACTCCTACAATGGCTTACGAAGAGTAGTTATTCCGCATCGAAGCCGGCTGGGTAGCCCGCCGGATACGAGCTATGCAGCTCGCTGATCCACCTCCCTCCCCTCGCCCGACGGAGCCAGTTGCCGCCCCAAGCCGTGGAATTTTGCCATGTGTTGTTTTCATGGACTAGCAAGATTCCCGTGCATTGCACGGAACATCAAGATGCATTTTTTTACAAACTCCCGTATGCATGCAAGGGATAATTAATGTCCTCCTTTGCTAGTACCACGAGGCAAACACCATTAATATTGCATCGATTAGTGTTAGTGGCCTTGTATATCTGCAAATTGTAATTTTGATAGTGGCCCCTTGTATATAAAAATGGAGGGAGAAAGATGAGAGATAAGGTGAGGAGGAGTGGGGCGTGGTGGTGACTGGTGGTCGGACTGGGCGGAGGCATGGGGATGGATGGAGCATTATGTGTAGGTTTGTATCTCTCTCACACACACACACGTAGGTGGGGAACGTGCACGAAGAGAAGAGGTGCGCGCACGGTGCACGTACTCCTCTCTCTTTCCCAATCACAGCCGCGCGGGTACACGGTGGAGCTCATTTCTGTACGAAAAAGGCAGCCCACGTGGTAATTTGGCATGTGTACTGGTTGTCCACTTGGTGGAGGGAGTATCGTGTACCACGGGTGAACAAACAAATTGCGACTTGATGCGTTACGTTAAATTAAAAAAAGAGGCAAACCATGTGGGGCCTACCTTAGAGGCAAGGCTCTATACACTGGAGTACTTTTGATGTGTCCCGTCAACTTGCAGAACGAGGAGAAGCTTGCTTAGTACACCGTCTCCTCCGCCCACGGGCGTGGTGGCTCGCAGGATGAGGTGAAGCTTGCTTACTATGCCTTACGCCCGCTCCCTCGCCCACGCGCGCAGTGGCTCGCAGCACGAGGAGAAAATTTTACTACTCCCTCCGTTTACTCCTCGTCCCTACTATGGACTTTGGTTAGTACTCCCTCCATTTACTTATACAAGGCCACTATAAAAAATACATTTTGCATCTATACAAGGCCACAAATAGTAATCGAGACAAAAGTTACTACTCCCTCCTTTCCAGTTTCTGGCTCAATTTCAAAATCTCTCCAACCATGGTAGACGGTGAGTGGTCGAATTAATTTCGTATTTTTCACAAGTAATTAGTATGCTCGCTTTTCTCAAGAAGTTATGTTACCGAGGCATTAATTAGAACGAATGCATGAATGGCCACTAAATTTCCATGAACTTGTACATGCATTGGTTAGTTTCCTCTTGACACTGCTTGCATCGGGTGATCTAACGCACCTCGAAATCCAACATGTAATGGTACTACTACTAGTATAGTAGAATTGAGACTTATCAAACGGAAAAACGAATGTTTTTTAGATGAGCCCTATAAACCCTAGTGGGTACGTACTCCGTAAAAACAGATTTTTCCAAAACTAAGTCGCTCCCTTTCATGAATTCTGTAGTATACTCCTCCGTCGATGCTCCCTTTCATGAATTCTGTACTTTCTGTCACCGACATGTGGGACATATAGCAACCGGGTCGACGTGTCAAGCACCAAATAATAGTGCAGAACAGCAGGGGGGACACATCCCACTCGTACCGGCCGAGTAGTAGTAATGAGCAATGAGACGTCAAATCACAATGCCGCACTTTCCCAGACGGACGAAGCAACCATTATTTCACATTTCGGTTCGCCATCATCTCAAACCACGTACTAGTATTGCTTCTGCCTCAAGAGGGACACGCGCATCGCCTTGGTACATCATGACACGTGGGACCGCATGACAGGCCATGCTCCCCCGCCGATCGCTCAGTAAAATCACCGCATGACTTCTTCCGTATCGGTTTACTACATGGCATGCACGTTGTTCTAGGTTGAGAATTTAACTGGCTATATATGTGATGAACAATACTCTATCCTTTTAAAAAATGTATACTTTTGTATAGTAGTACTATCGATGGATTGCGCCATGGAGCAAAAATTGAAATTAAAAAAAGGTGGTACATATAGAGAGCGCTCGTCGCCAAATTATGCATATAGTACTATTAAAAAGGCTAGTCACAATAATGGTGTCCAGCACAACCCACCCCTCAAATAAAACTAAGAGGGTGCTTGGATACGTTTTAGTCCCATGACTAAAAGTAGTGGGACTAAAACATGCTAGCCTCACCCATGCTTGGATCGAAATACTAAAAAGGCTAAAATCAAGTTAATGAGCATTTATTATCCTCCAAACCCTCCAATCGAGTACTCGCCTGTGTTAAAGGAGAGGAGTTAAATGAGTAGAGAGAGGACTAATCCACATTTTAGTAGGGGTACCCCTGACTAAAAAATTTTAGTCTCAAGACTTAGTTTTAGCCCCTCTTTAGTCAGGGGTGCTTGGAACTTTAGCCTCTTAAAGAGACTATTTTTATCAGACTAAGATAAGTCCCTTGGATCCAAGCACCCTCTAAGCATCCTGGAATTCTTTGACAAAACTAACCACCCGGAAATTCTTTGACAACTAAACTGCTGGCTATATGATGTTGGCCATATATATTGTACGTATATAATGTGAAGAAACGAGTTACCAACTAAAAGATGAAATGTAAGAAATACTAGTATGTACGTACTGAAGAGTTTAAGTAACGAGAAGAAACATAACATAGTTCTGCTGGGGGCTTAGCACAACACACCCCTCAAATTAAATTAACCACACTTGAAATTAAACTTTGCAACTATTCCGCTAGACACTGCATTAGAACCACCATGAGCAACTACACTGCCACCTTACTCGGAGTCCTTGTCCATGTCCTCGACTTCGTCCTTGTCCCTCTTCCTCTTCGCCGATACTTCTTTGCTTGAACCGCACACTTGGCTGTTGCTCTTCATCCAACCCTTGTAGATATTGAAGCAAAGGTAGCCATCCATTGCAGCGTAGTGGATGTGTTCTATATCTAGTACATTCCGCTGCCATGCATGACGATGAAACGTGTAATGAGGTTTCTCCAGTTTACCGTACGAAGGATGAACCATGGCTCCTGCCAGGGTCAGCATTGAAGGCTGACAAGAGGACACCAACCGATTCTTCTGGAGGTCGAAGGTGTTGCCTACAACGAGGCCTATCCGACGCAGGACTTCTTTGTCGTTACCAAAGTCTACAGTAACGAATTTCACTGTTTTGTCCTTGAGGAAGTTCTTAAAATCCTGGCACTCAACGTCGGCATGGCATATGTGGTAGACCAAGCAAACGTTATGTACGCAAACCTGGATCACGTCGGGCTTCTTCCTCTCTTCGTCCTTTAGATCCTTCTCTCATCCTAGGACTGTGGTGTACTCAACATCTAGCCCAGCAACCCACTCATCATCTGAGTTTTCGAACATGCGGCTGAAGCGAGAAAGGCATCCTTTCACCGTCACGGAAGAACGGGTGTAGATGCCATCAAACTCATTGCTGGTGATGGTTCTAACCTTGTACTCACCGCCGATCGTGGAGATTTGGGACGCCATGGATTTGGGAGGAGGGTTAGGATTAGTGGAACTACCGTAGTGTGAATGGACGGGACGACTAGGAGCGAACCGCCGTAGTATTGTAGGACATGCGGGGACAAGTAGGAGCGAACTGCCAGCGTGCGAACGGCAGGGTAGTGGCTTTCCATTCTCCCATGATACGGGCTTCCAAGAGCCCTTGGATCTGAGATCGAACGGTTGCATGGCGTGATTCTAGACCTATGGGTGAATATCCTATCCTGGAGGGTTATTCTGCAAATTTTCAGCAACTTAGCATGCGACCGTTTGATCTCAGATCCAAGGGCTGCCAGCAGCCCGTATCATGGTCGCGCCTACCACGACCGTCGCGTCGCTCGCGCGGTCGCGCCCTTGGAGATTTAACACGGTGCGTTAGGCTATCTGATGTTGGCATGTCATACATAGGCATCACTTAGTCACTCATACTACAACAAGGTTGGCTATAAGTGTATTTTTTTACTCCTCTCTATCTCTTTCTTCGTACTCAAGGAAGAAACGGTGCTAAGCGCGTGTATTTATTGCATTTGCCAAGGAGTGACCTCTTCCAATGAAATGGTGTTGCTAAGTTTGCTTCATTTAATTAGCTATAGACTCAAAATTGTCTTTTCACCTAGGTACACGCGCTTAGCATTGTTTCTTCCTTGGGTCACCAAACTAGTCTCTCTCTTCTTGATTAACTTGCCACGTCAGACTTTATGCCTATGTGGCAAGCTTAAGCACCTGTAGGAGCAAGTAAAAGTAAGTACAATAGTGCGCTTTACATGGCATTTTTGCATATGTGGAGGAAAGAGAGGCAAGGAAAAAGTGGAGAAGTGGGCTCTCATGCAAGAGCCAACCTATACTACATGGTGGAGCATTGGGAGAGGCACCTGTATGGAGGTGGTCAGGAATCTGGGAGACTCACGCCGGTCATAGCTTCGTAGTTAAAATGATAATGGCAAGTCAAATCACGGGGCCCCACCTGTCCAGCAGTAACTCGCTGTCAAATCACACAACCCTACGCTTGCAGCAGCCTACTCCCTCGTCTTCTCGCTTCTCTGTCGAACCGACTAGGCGGAACTGCCCCGCCGCCTACCGCGCAGGAAAAGCCCCGCCCTCGACTTTTAAATACAACTACATCCGCTTAAGAATCAAATGATATACTTTTTGTGACATAGTAACTCATATTTAGTTAGTCAAATGGATGACCTAGAACTACGTGCAGGCCCTACAAACCGAGACGCCTAAAAATAAAAAAACCAAGACGGAGAGGGTAGTTCAGCACGTATCTTTTTAGAACAATATAATCGGGATTCACCAAGGAGCAAAACCAAGTGGTAGGCTGCTCTTGTCGTGTTAGCGTAGCAACTCAAGCATGGTCAGTCCGCACACGAAATGGCGACACACTTAGCAGGACCCCTCTGGCCGCCATGTGGCTCTTCCACCGTCTTGTTCCACGTGCGATGCACCAAATTACAGTTCGGAGCAGCGGTTGGAATTGGAGGCACCCCGGTCGTAGCGCCGCAGTAGTAGAAAATTAGCGACGAGGGGTCAAATCACAAAGCCCCACCTTTCCCGCATTAAGATGGACGGACGAAGCAACCATCATTTCACTCTAGGGCGCAAGAGCATAAAGAAAAGAGAAAACAATGATGCGTGCGGCAGCTACCTAGGGCACCCTAGGGTAGGGGTCTCCACTATAGATCCTTTTTTTGAAAGCGCCTCCACTACAAATCGGCTTCTCCCTTGTCCTCTTGAAGAAAACCGATGATGAGTGCGGCGGTAGGGTTTGTAGGAGTACTACGGCGTGCGGGGCCACGTCGTAGTAAACGGTTTCGAGCCGATGCCTTAAATATGTGTGGGCCGCTTGGTTTTATGGGAACGAGGCAGCATTTTGGGTTCGGGGACCAGTGGAGATATTGTACGTACAAAAAATTATGGACATAGGTTCGACCGAAAGGCAATGATGCATGGGCCCTGCATTTTGATATACCCGGGGCCGCGTGAAATTTGCTACTCTACTCAAAACTAGTAAGGTACACATGTATTGAACGCATGAGATTTCGAAACCAAATTACGAATAAATACACACTATAGGATGTAAAGCTTTGAGTCATATATGCATGATGTAGATGTTCGTTTAGTTCTTATAGTTCATCTCATTCAAAATCAATAAGTTTTATAAAAATGTTAAGATTCATGGGGTTGTGCATTGTACTCCATCCGTTCCAAAATAGATGACCCAACTTTGCACTAACTTTGTACAAAGTTAGTGCAAAGTTGGGTCATCTATTTTGGAACGGAGGGAGTAAATCATAAAGTAAAAACAAATAATGGCAATTCATTTAGAAAAAAAATTAATGAATTATGATACAGAAGATTCTAGAACAAAGGAGAAGTGCTTGTGTTTTGAGGTTTGTGCATTATGCTTAAGTTCAACCATGGAGTCTTCTAAATTGTACATGTGGCAGACCTGGTGGAATGTTGATGATATCCAACGGCCAGTAGTGCTCGGATTTGCCTATCTCTGCACTGTTGGGTTAGCTTCATCCAGTGACCATCTTTCAATGTTATTGGCACACTATATAGTTCTTGTGCCATAGTTGCATGTTTTGGAAAAAAAGCTACTAGTGGGTTGTACTATCTATTTAGGAATAGAAGATGTATACATGGAAGTTGTCGGGAAAGAGATGACATGGAGCATCTCAATTCCTATGAGTAGGGATTGGAAAAGAGATGTCATTTGGTTCACATCATAGGAACTTTTCTATTGAATATAGAGATGACATGTTTCTCAATTCCTATGAGGAGGGATTAGAAAAGAGATGTAATTTGGTTCATATCATAGGAACTTTTCTATTGAATATACGCTAATGTTTATTTTCCTTTGAAATTAAGGGAGTATAGGAATCCATTCATATGAACCAAGTGGCTCTAAAGCTATAGAAATGATATCATGTTTATTTCCTTTGAAATGTGGAGTATATGAATCTATTCCTATGAACCAATTGGCTCTAAAGGAAAAAAAATCCTATAAAACTCATATCATATAGAGTTCCTATGATATTCCTCGACACTAAAGGATGCTTGAAATTGCTGCGGGTGATACGATGGTCTTTCTTTGTAGACTCCTCACCCAACTTTATAGTTACCTCTCGAACATGAATGAAATGATATATACATGGTATTCTACATGTGTAATTTGGTACACGAAAACTCGATAAAAGTTTGCGAGGTTTGAACTTTGAATAAAGCTATATGCACTGCATTTCAGAACGGAGGGAGCATACGACAGTTGCTAACACTCACGTGGAAGATTTGTGTGTAGGAGGAGTGGTTGTTCTGTTAAATGACATGGCAAAACTGACACTGTCGGATGCCGATCTAACGGTCCTTACGGCGTTCGCCAGGAAAAGGCTTGTGGCGAACGTTTGTCGGATAATGATTTACGAACACATGCATTGCATTGATACGTGCCCCCCTCTCTCTCACGCACACGCACCCTCACGAGTCACGACTCTCCCGAGTCCTCTCGCAGACTCGCACGTCGCACCTACCGTCGATCTGCAGGTAGACGTCACGCACATATGTGCTCTTCACACCCTACCCTCAGAACTTCTAAAAAATAAAAGACGGCGCACACATTTTATTTTAGCTCACACGTCACACACTTGTACTACTACTCTTGCGGCGAACGTTCTTTGGGCATAGTATATTGTACTCTCATGAAGAGAAGCGGTGCACGCACACACTAGTTCTCTCACACCCACTCGCGGGTACACGTAGGAGCGCATTTTTTTGAAGCTGGTACAACAAAATCACTCCACTATATATAAAAGCAGGAGCCTTAGTGCTTGCTTTACTAGGGTTCCTCTTGTTCACTCTCTCATGCTCTCCAGACCTAAGCAACACATAGGTGGCCACACTCTCTCTCAGCTCACGGCTGGTCACAAATCCGGCCGGACAACCTCGACCAAGGCAGGGGTGTAGGTGCATCGTTCACGCTGTCGTCGGCGGCAAGGGAGGAGACCAACGGCTGCCCGCGCGTCCCGATCGGCGTCCGTGCCATTCTCTCCAAGAGAGCACCGGCTCGGGAGGGCCTCCGACCCCTTCTTCCTCCCTGCGGTATTGTGGCCAAGATGCGGCCTCCCGACGCCGTCTTTGCGACATGCCGACGACCCTCGGGTATATATTCCTTCGAAACCTGCCTTGCTCTACTGCCCCAGCTCCCTTCATGTGGATCCTTTTCTAATTCCGTCCGCTGTTCCAAAGCCACCTAGACTTCTACTAAGGCACGTGCTTTGCACGTATGTTTTGTATGATAGATACTCATATACCTTCTTTTTAGAGAGAGAAATGGGTACTCGTATCTTGAGTAGATATCATAGTGTGTTTGTTTGCATGATCTAAGGACTATTCTGAAATAAGAAGCAAATCACTTGCACAAATCAAACTGAGTTCCAAGTAAGAATTTGATTACAAGATAAAAGTTGTAGTTTTATTATATGCTGTTTCCTGGGTTCCACTGATGTATAGTTCCAGAGTTGTTTGACGGTTTACATGCATGTTTATGGACTATTTTGTGCAACTAAATAAGTCATTTAGGTCTGACAGACACTCATGTCCTGTATTAGCTTGAGGTATAGCTTATGTATGACTGAAATAAAATATTACACTTTTTTTGTGAATAATAAAAATATTACATTTCTCGATGAAGCAGAATAAAACTTTAGCTAGCATCAACCATGCAATGTTATGTTATGTGAACAGTGTAAACTTTGCAGTATAGCGGCATCTAAAAAAATCCATTTTTACAGTAATCTAAAAAAATAAGTTAGTAGTAGAGTGTTTATTTCCCAGGTGACAATGGGGAACCAAAATGTGCTAGCTATTTGCCAACTTGTCGTACTTGCATGTGAGGAGGTGGCAGCAGTTTCTAGACATTTCTCAACTTCAGTAGGTGCAATCCAGATTCAACGGGGACTTCTTTATTTGTTTAGTTGAAGAGCAGAGTCGGCCATGTGCACAAGGAGCGGGAGCGAATCCGGTAGCTCTTAGCCGTCATATCATGTCATCCTTTGTTTGATGGACGGCAGTGATATGCATGAGAGGGGAAATGAACGGTGGATTTTGAGCCAATGCTTGTTTGGGCGGGAGAACCGAAGATGGAGTGGTAAATCCAATTTCAAAACTGCTGCATTATAGTAGTAGTAGATTAGAAGTAAAGCTATTTCATACAATCGACTCAAAGCGTTGGTTCAAACAGGGAAGAAAGTGGGAAAGCTGTAGCATGAATCTAGGACTTGGTTCTAAGAGGAAATGGGGGAAAGTAGTAATATCTGTCACTGTTTAAATAACGGTATATCTTATTTGCGCAAACAGGGATGTCTGTCTCCATATCGTTTCGGGATGTCTGTCTCCGTATCGTTTCTATCCGCGCAATCAAAAGCACACACCTCAGTTTTAGTACAACTGCGCAAAATGAGATGGCTATCCCTCGCTGCCGTCGTCTAACCTCCCATCTTCAAGGTATCCCTACATTGGTAGTAACTAAGGTAGAATGACCAACGCAATCTAAAAGAAGCTTATTCGTACGTTTTACTTCCTGATTGTAGTGCAGGGACGAGCGAAAGCAACTGCATCCTAGTCCGGAATGCACTTTCTACCAGTTCATCCATGGACCAAGGACTAGCTGGCATGGCTGCATGGCGGTTTTTTGGACAAGTGCGCGGACAAGAGGCATTGTGGTCTGCTTATTTCTGCAAATAGCGGTGCTTAAATTTAGTGGAATGCACAAGCATTTCAGCTGGTCAGTACACTGCATGGTTCAGTTCAGCATTCCAGCTGATACAACAATTATAATTGGTTATTCTGGAATAAGAGAACCTAACCCTGAATGGTGGCAACAAGAAAAAACCAGAGTGAACTCCAGGAAATTTAAGCCTGACGGGAGGCCCTTTGCTCAGAGAGAAGCCTTGCTTGTTTTTTTCCTGATTTGTAAACCTTCTCACAACTTTGTCTTTTGCTGTGAACTAGTATATGTTTGTTATGTTCTATGAATCATTGAGATGTATAAAATTGCTTAACTTATGCTTTTCAAGTTTTTTATGAAGACAAGTTTAATGTGAGTGTTCCACATGAGTGCTGGACTAGCGTGTGAACGTTTGGAATTTATTACATTGTGGCCTCAATTAACTTCATGAACCACTGTAACAGGATACATAGTTGCTTATATGTCAGACAGCAGATTGTTGATTGTTAGCTGGTCGATAGCCTAGTGTTGAAGCGAGCTGAGCCAATGTGCCATGTTTTGCACAACTGCTTACAAGTGGGGTAGCACCAACAGTGTTTACAAGTACTTATGTATACGTTGGCGCACAGTTCTCGAACGAGTGCTCTATTTAATCAAAACACACACTGCTCGTATGATAAACCGTGACAACTTATGTCTTACCATGCCATATTCATGAAAAAACTAGTGAGGACGCATCTGTTTCAGCAACAATTACGATGGTTCTCACATGATTCATAGGCACACAAAAGTAGCAGCAGTTCCCATAGATGGATTCAAACAGAGTACTAGCCCCAGAGGGGTCGATAACAGGCAAGGTTCGGATAATTAGACACAATCCAAACTACTATTAAACACTAGTTGGGGCAACTATTTCATGCCTCGATCTAATTTGGGCTGGACACAAGATGGACCTTGCCATGAACATCATCGTGGACGTCCCGCAGCAGCTCAATCCTGTGAACCTTCATGAAGACAACCTT
This sequence comes from Triticum dicoccoides, assembly GCF_002162155.2. NCBI lineage: Eukaryota > Viridiplantae > Streptophyta > Magnoliopsida > Poales > Poaceae > Triticum > Triticum dicoccoides. Next base: position 577,808,928 of record NC_041392.1, read on the forward strand.
GTGGCCTTGCCACTGATAAACTTGTTTGTGGAGGCATGCCACGTCATCTTCCTGCATAAGCTTTACAAGAACAGTATTCCTCACAAAAGAAGGAGTAGCTTTGAACTTCTTGTGCTTCAGTACACCCTGGACAACACGCCTGACAACAGTGAGGCTAGAATACAACTCTTCATTGGTATAACCGCAAATGGCTTCCAGGATCCAACAACCTAAGAACTCTATTTTCCCAGTGCGTATATTCAGGTCGTCCGCCTCATAGCGAGTGACATGTACAACCACACAATCCTTGTCTGCATCAGGGCTCTAATTGAAACAGAAACAAATTTTGAATTACTTTTCAGTATAAGAAACACAAGTTATTTAAACCACTACGTATACCATGGCATCGAAGCTAATAAAATTTTGCATTATTAATCACCACATACTTCCTTTTCTAAAAAAACACCACATACTTAGATGAAAGACCACAATCGAGATCGGCAAAGAAGGAAATCACCTTGGGTAGCTCAGCGGGGGG
>NC_041392.1:577809929-577816250 GCF_002162155.2 Triticum dicoccoides
ACTGTAACCTCAAATGGGGCGTTGACCATCTCAGTATCTGGGGTCGCCTCGGTGGTTGCCTCCATCTTCTTGGAGCTCTCTGTCTCGTGGGGATCAGCCTCCCACGTCTGCTCCAATATCGGCAAATCTTTGCCTGGTTCTCCTTGGTCCATCATGAAACTGACGAATACTAGGAGTCCACTGAAAGGAAAACACAATCGCAATGACAATGAAACAAAAAAGAGAGTGAGGATCAGTTACTACTTTGCAAAAGTTCTTTTTTTCCTCTGAACGAAAATATACCAACATCACGGATCCGCTTACCTTCCCTTCGTTCGGAGAGAAGAACAGTGGCAGATGCAAGTGTTGCCTTTCTTGAAGACGGTGAGGGAGAAGGGGATTCAGCGAAGAGTGAAATGATGGTTTCGTCCGTCAAACTTAGACTGTGAGGAGGTGGGGTTTTGTGATACGACGGCTCATTACTGCCACGCTACGACCGGGGTGACTCTCCGCCTGCATACTGCCTTCTAATTTGGTGGATGGCATTTGGGCCCGCGCGCTGCATGGCCCGCATGTAGGTGAACAAAAGTATAACGGCATTCAGTAGAGGGAGACGTTTCAATGACCTAGGAGGAGCCAGAAGCGGTAGAGTGTCTCCACTATACTAGTAGTAATTGTTTTTCTGGGTAGATGTAGAGTGTCTCCACTGTACTAGTACTAATTGTTTCTCGGGTCCCAAGACAAAACAGCCCATCCACACTAGTAAATAGTAAAATCAATTCAAAAACCTGGGTGCTCTTCTTCCTCCTCACTCCCACCCACCTCACGTCAGCTCGCTCCACTCATACCCCCAAATTCCTCACCTCACTCCTACAGAAAACCCCAGCTCCCCTTCTTCCTCACTCCTACAGAAAACCCCCAGCTCCCCTTCTTCTTCGCTCGCACTACAACTAGGCTCGTCATCCGTTACTCTTCTCAAATCCGTGAGCGCGACGCGACGCCCTCGAGGAAAATGGAGTCTGCTGATCAGGGTAACAACGGGGCTGTGCGGGGGCTGTGGCCCGTCTAGCCAGGGTTTTATTTATGTTTACCACATCATGAGTCCATTTGTGTTTTTTTCTTGCTGACAATGGCTAGCCCAGTTCTATTTTTTTAAGAAATACCCAAACAAGGCCTACTTGCTTTATCGGCCCTGCTGGGCTGCAAATCTTTCAAGACGAGAAGAGTTTTTCATTCGGTTTGCCCAGAAATGGGCTGTACATTTTTAAACACATCAAACCGGGAATTAGTTTCAATTTCTTTTCATTACAAGATCTTAAATTCCATTGATTTTTATGTGTGGACAATTATTTGGATTTTATATTTATATAAATTATTTTTCAAAATAGTTTGAATGTGAATCGATATTTCTGGATTAAAAACAGTTTACCGCACCGAAATATGCAAAATTTCGTATGCTTTTTAACCGTGGCCACAATATGGGGTGTGATGCTAACAAAAAGAAGATGGGCTCCAAAAAAATTCTGAAGAATTAGCAAATGGGCTGTACATAATGGCAGACGGGCTGTATGATGTTTTCCACAGATTTGAGGCTGACTTGTGCGCCTACTACAGGTTGACGCGTATGCTTTCATAAAAAAAGGTTGACACACACGCAACGCCCTGTCAACTTAGTCAACACACGAGAGCAGTGACTGTTGGATGTCCATCCAACGACTGTCGTGCTTCTTCAATCTCTGCTCTTCATGCTCAAGCCGCTCAAACAAGCACCGGCAGGACTGCCTGCTCCCTCCTCCTGCGGCCGGCTATGCTGCCGCGCAGGCCTCACGGCCCCATCGCACTCCCATCGCTGGCCTAGCCATCCCTCTACTCACCCACACATGCTGTTATTCTCCAGCGACTGCAGACGAACCAGTAAACCCTCGTACTCCTCCGCGTGGGAAACAACTGCCGAGTATTCCCTGGCTCTGTGTCGTTCCCTTCCCAGGCCTCGCCATCGTCCACCGCCTTGGTGCTCTCGGCACAGCCTGGTCAACGTGGTCAATGAATGACATCCATCGGAAGTGGACTATACGTGGAGAGGCTGACAGCTGGGTCCACGGCCGCACGCAAGGAAATGCCCCCTTATTATGCGCAAAATAATGATTCCTCCACCTGAAGCTAGGACCCACAGGAAGGGCCTCTGTATTTCGCGAAAAAAACGTTCCCCCTGCTGACAGGTCGGACCCACCAGCTATGTCTTCGCACGCAAGGAGGTGCCTCCTTATTACGCCCAAAAAAATGAATACCCCCTGCTAGCTGGGACCCACCATATTGTTGGGCTGACTTGTGGGCCTACTAAGTTGACAGGGACGGAGAGCTTTGTCAACTCAATCAATACTCCAGTGACCGTATGATGTCCATCCAACGGCCATAGTGCTTCTTCAACCTCTGGTGTTCTTGCTCCAGCCGCCCAAAGCAACGCCGGTCGTGCCGCCTGCTCCTACCTCCCGTGGCCGGCTGTGCTACCGCGGAGGCCTCACCGCCCCATACTACTCCCACCACTGGCCAGGCCATCCCTCCACTCACCCACACCCCCTGTTATTCTGCGGTGACGGCAGCCTCACACCGCAGCCGAACCAGTGAACGCTCGTACTCCTGTCCGCGTGGGCATCCACTGCCGTGTCTTGCACGGCTCCGTGTCGTCCCCTTCCTAGGCCTCGCCGTCGTCCACCGCCGTGGTGCTCTCGGCGCGGCGTGGTCAATGACCGACTTCCATCGGAAGAGTACTGTACGTGGAGAGGCTGACAGCTGGGTCCACGGCAGCCGCAAGGAAGTGCCTCCTTATTACGCGGAAAATAATTATTCCTCCACCTGACAGCGGGGACCCATCGGACGGGCCACCAGTATTTTGCGAAAAAAATCATTTCCCCCTGACTGCTGGGACCCACCGGACGGGCCACCGTATTTCACGAAAAAACGTTCCTCCCCGCTGTCAGCTCGGACCCACCGGAAGTGCCTCCTTATTACGCACAAAATGAATACTCCCCCGGCTAGCTGGGACCCACCTTGCTGGGAGGCTGACTTGTGGGCCTACTAAGTTGACGGGGGCGAAGGGCTTTGTCAACTTAGTCAATATGAACGATTCTAGCTCCAGTGACCGTACGACGTCCATCCAACGGCCGTAGTGCTTCTTCAACCTCTGGTCTTCTTGCTCCAGCCGCCCAAAGCAGCGCCTGTCGTGCCGCATGCTCCTGCCTCCCGTGGCCGGCTATGCTTCCACAAAGGCCTCACCGCCCCCTACTATTCCCACCGCTGGCCAGGCCCTGCGGCGACGGCAGCCTCACACCGCAGCCGAACCAGTGAACCCTCGTAGTCCTCTCCACGCGGGCTTCCACTGTCGCGTCGTCCCCTTCCTAGGCCTCGCCATCGTCCACCGCCATGGTGCTCTCCGCGCGGCGTGGTCAACATGGTCAAGAAACGACTTCCATCGGAAGAGTACTGTACGTGGAGAGGCTGACAGCTGGGTCCATGGCCACAGCCCAATTTTTTTGTGATTTGCCAAGTAAGTCGCTTTGTCAGGCCTGTTAGGCTGGAAATCTTTCAAGACGAGGAGAGCTTTCATTCGGCTGGCCGAGAAAATGGCCCATCAGAAATGAGAAATGGATTGTACATTTTTAAAGCACATCAAACCGGCAATTAGTTTCAAATATCTTCTTTTTCATTTCAAGATTTTAAATTACATTAATTTTTATGCGTGGAGAATTTGTTGGATTTTATATTGATATACATTTATTTTTAAAATCAGTTTGAATGTGAGTCGAACTTTCGGGATTAAAAACAGTTCGGACCGCACTAAAATATGCAAAATTTCGTATAATTTTTTAACCGTTGCCACAATATGGGATGTAATGCTAACAAAAAGAATATGGGCTCCAAAAACACCTTAAGAATTAGCAAATGGGTTGTAAATTATTAGAAATAATTGCAGATGGGTTGTATGTTGTTTTCCACAGATTTGAGGCTTTCCTAAAAAAAAGGTTGACGCACAAGCACTGACTGTTGGTTGTCCATCCAACGGCCGTCGTGCTTCTTCAATCTCTGCTCTTCCTGCTCCAGCCGCTCAAACATGCGCCGGTGGGACTGCCTGCTCCTTCCTACTCGCGGCCGGCTGTGCTGCCGCGCAGGCCTCACCGCCCGACCGTACTCCCATCGCTGGCCTAGCCATCCCTCTACTCACCCACACCTATTGTTATTCCCCAGCGACGGCAGACGAACCAGTAAACCCTCGTACAGTCGTACTCCCCTCCGCATGGGAAACAACTGCCGAGTCTTCCCTGCCTCTGTGTCGTCCCCTTCCTAGGCCTCGCCGTCGTCTACCGCCCTGGTGCTCTCGGCGCGGCCTGGTCAACGTGGTCAACGACCGACATGCATCTAAAGTGGACTTTACGTGGAGAGGCCGACAGCTGGGTTCACGACCGCATGCAAGCAAATGCCTCCTTATTACGCGCAAAATAATGATTCCTCCACCTGACATCAGGGACCCACCGAAAGGGCCTCTGTATTTCGCGAAAAAAATGTTACCGCCACTCACAGCTCGGACCCACCAGCTATATCTTCGCACGCAAGGAAGTGCCTCCTTATTACGCACAAAAAAATGAATACTCCCCCTGTTAGCTGGGACCAAGTATAGTGGCAGGATTAAGTTGGCGGGGACGGGGGCTTTGTCAACTTAGTCAATATGCACGATTCTAGCTCCAGTGACCGTACGATGTCCATCCAACGGCCGTAGTGCTTCTTCAACCTCTGGTCTTCTTGCTCCAGCCGCCCAAACCAGCGCCGGTCGTGCCTCGTGGTCCTGCCTCCCGTGGCCGGCTGCGATGCGGCGGAGGCCTCACCGCCCCCTACTACTGCCACTGCTGGCCAGGCCATCCCTCTATTCACCCACACCCCCTGTTATTCTGCGGCGACGGCAGCCTCACACCGCAGTGAACCAGTGAACCCTCGTACTCCTCTACGCGTGGGCATCCACTGCCGCGTCTTCCCCGGCTCCGCGTTGCCCCCTTCCTAGGCCTCGCCGTCGTCCACCACCCTGGTGCTCTCGGCGCGGCGTGGTCAACGTGGTCAAGGAACGGCTTCCATCGTACGTGTACTGTACGTGGAGAGGCTGACAGCTGGGTCCACGGCCGCAGCAAGGAAGTGCCTCCTTATTACGTGCAAAATAATTATTCCTCCACCTGACAGCGGGACCCACCGGACGGGCCATCGTATTTCGTGAAAAAAAACGTTTCCCCCTGACTGCTGGGACCCACCAGCTACATCTTCGCACGCAAGGAAGTGGGTCCGGGCAAAAAAAAACTATTCGCCCCGTGACTGCTGGGACCCACCAGCTACATCTTCGCAGGCAAGGAAGTGCCTGACAGTCGGGACCCACCTGGTCGAAGCGTACGTAGCATTGTCATTCTGGTCGCGAACGTGTACGTACATACTGGTCGATGTAGAGGCGCGCACGTGTCATAGTAGAGGCGCACACGTAGCATTTACACGTACGTACAGCGGCAAGGGTGCAAGAAAGAAAATACGGCCACATATGTGTACATACGGACGGGGTCTCGAACGCCTACTCGCGCATACGTACGGCCAGGGCTCGTATACATGGCTGGATCGGAACGGAGAAACAGCATCGTCGTCGTGTTCATGGGGAGGCAACAAAATGCGTCATGTTCATGGGGAGGCAAGCGAATGCGTCGTGTTCATGGGGAGGCAACGGAATGCGTCCTGTTCATCGGGAGGGCTTGGACGGAATAGGCGATGGAAACGAGGCCTGGCGTACCGCATAACAGAGGAAACGACCTTGTGTTCGACCGGCCACATTCGAAACGGGATCCTGTTCATCGGGAGGGGTCTGGCGTACCGCAAAACGAAGGAAACGGACCTCCTACGGTCGAAACGGGGGTCCTGTTGATCGGGAGGGGTGTGGCGTACTGCAAAACGGACGAAACGGACTTGTGTTGGAGCGCTACGGTCGAAATGGGGGTCCTGTTCATCGGTAGGGGTGTGGCGTACCGCAAAAGGGACTCCACGGGATACTGTTCATCTCCACCGTCGACCCCCACCAGCCTCCACGAGCTACTGTTCATCCACCGTCGACCTCCTCCAGCCTCCACTTGCGACTGTTCATCCACGGGCTCCTGTTCATCCAGCCTCCACCGCGCGCTACTCCACCAGCTACTGTTCAACCAGCCCTCTCCACGGGCTCCTGTTCAACCACCCCTCCACAGGCTACTATTCATCCTGCCCTCCACCTTCTACTGTTCATCCTGCCCTCCACGGGATGGTCCTGTTCATCCAGCCCTCCACGGG